>NC_044301.2:36349360-36440370 GCF_004027225.2 Strigops habroptila | reverse complement strand
AAGAAGAAAGACACAGTCCCTCTCAACCCCATGTGTGACATCAAGTAGCAGAGTTGACTAAGGGTGATAAAAAAGGACATGCTTGTTTTGGCAACTACAGCCTTTTTCAGCAGTAAGAGAATGTTATCAGAGGTCTTACCTCATTGAAGTCTGCAGAAAAAATAGTCCCTGATGTTAGGTCATCAAGTGGTAGCTTTGAATTCCCAGCTTCTGGGTACAATTTGATCCCCGGCAATGTTGTCTTTCTGGTATGCTCCCTTGAGGGTGCTCCTGCAGGAGTTGCAGGAAAATTGGCAATCTAGAAGTAAAAGTAATGAACAGGTTCTGTTCACGGAATCTTACTGAAGGAGAGACTAAATTAAGGATAGCCAATCTGACTGAACAAATGCGGGGAAAATATCGTTGTCTGGTCAAGACAAACAATAGTGCAGACTACGGTGAGAAGATAATATACATTACTAAAACTAGAGTCAGACGAGCTATAAAACCGACCGAATCACCCCAGATAATTCAAGTACCCCAACGTGATCCGGAGGAAAACCTAATGATAGGATTAATCAAGGATTTCGCAAAAATGCAAAATACGAGTAGAATAACGGCATGCCTCCCAATACCAAAAGCAGCTGGAGAACCAATTGAGTGGGGAATAATAACAATACCATTCCCAAAAGGAAACGAGACAGTTAAGTGTCAGGAAAAGGAAATAATAAAAAACGTAACAAAAATAGAATATGAAAGAAGGAGGGTCACGAGCCCCCACGCTCACCGTCTGTCCCCACAGCCCCACGCCAGCCCCAAGCTGCTCCAGGAAGGACCAGGGCTTAAGTCATGGTGTGAAAAGAAATTAAACTTTCAATTCACGCAGAAAGGATCAGAAAGAGGTGAATGCACATATGATGAAGAAATTGAAGTAAAAACACAGACAAAAGAAATAACCTGGAACTGTCAAACAAAGAACGATTTGGAACAAAATTGGGATACAATTTGGTCACTGAGTATTGTACAAAAATTTCGGTATGGTGGAAACACATCTTGGTGTCTCAGATGGTCAGGGAAATATAATATAGCAGGAAATATGAACCTGTTGTCATTAAACAGAGTCAGTCTAGATACTGTTAAAAATGTTCCTTGGTGGAATTGCACCAGGATAATGGATTGTGATACTGATCCAGAAAAGATTGCAATGCCCCCAATTAAAATTGCTTTAAAAGCAGGATGTGCATGCCGAGGATTTAAAGTTGGAGGAGAAACGATACAAGCCCCGGCTGATGGAATAAACTGCAGATATTTGATGATACATAGCATGGGACATCTTGTTTGGGCACTCAGTGATGGTACCTGGACCACTCACCTTCCAATAACAGGGCCAGTGCGGGAAATTACCTTAGGACTCCCCACTTTATGTCCAATCTGGAAACGTTCCCCATTCAGGGGCAAACTAGAAACTTTGCAGATTCGAACCAAAAGAAGTATTGACGATGATATAGACAATATAGATGACACTTGGCAAGAGCCTGAGACAGGAGTGAAAGTAGGATGGGCACTTGAATCCCTTTTTGCTCAAATAGCTGCATATCGCAATAGGGAAGCGATTTATAATTTAATTGGACAAACTGAGAGATTGGCCAAGGTGACTAAAAAAGGCTTTAGGGATCTAAATTTGCAATTACAGGCAACAACCAAAATGACTCTGCAAAACAGAATGGCATTAGACACATTGCTGTTAAAGGAACATGGTGTTTGTGGATATCTCAAAGATAGAATCGATCACTGCTGTGTACATATACCAAACGTAACTGCAGATATAGAATATGACATTGCTCAATTAGGGAAAATTGAAAAGGAAGCTGAAAAGGAAAAAGAAGAAATAAGTCAAAATTGGGTAGGAGCATTATTTGATGGATTGGGAATCCACCTTACTGGGTGGATTCATTCCCTCATAGAGACAGTGTTTACTCTATTGCTTGTGTTCCTCGCAATCTATTTGGTATATTTTTGTATTCGAAGAGAAATAACCCGGAATACCAGTTGGACACATAAAATCATTGGAGCAGTGACTCGAGAATATCCACGACACCCAATAACTCCTCCTCTTACCTATCAGGAAACTACTACATGAGTGAAAATACTTGCAAAAGATGAAGTATTTTCAAAGGGGGGAAATGTTAGATATATAGAGTAATTAGACTTGTGAGTTGCTTTAGAGTAATTAGACTTGTGAGTTGCTTTAGAGTAATTAGACTTGTGAGTTGCTTGATTTATGTTCTGTTAAGCCTGTTGCTAAGCCAGAGAAGTTTGGTAACTAGGATGTGGAGATAAATATATGAGACTATCCAAGCGAAACAGTACTCCCCAGGTTACTTCAAAGCAGAACCTTTAAGATAAGAAACGAAGATGCATACCAGTACCGGTCAGAAAGAGATAAGAAGAATGCTGGTGAAAGCATCATCGTTGGAACCTATCCAGGACTCAAAAGGTGAAAAGTACACAGCGAGGAAGACGTCTTACTTCATCTGAGGAAGACTACTTACTTCATCTTGAGACCCCTGCCCACGACCACCAGGAGGCACTGCGCAAGCGCAGAACATATGGAAATGACTTTTATACTCATTATAATACGAAGCGGGGATAGGTCATGAATATGTATCAGCATAGTGGGAAAGGTGATGCATATGTAATACTTTACAGGATAAATTGTGAGCACGTTGTAACGGTCTTCGGAACCAGATTTGGGTGGGTACCCCTGGTTCCCGGGGCCTCGGAATAAAGCACCACATATAACCTCCTTAGAATGGTTATGTGTTCTTCTCTCGGCTAACAGTATGGAATACCCCTTTGGCCAGTTTGGGTCAGGTGTCCTGTCTCTGCTTCCTCCCAGCTTCCCCTCCTCCCTGGCAGAGCATGAGACTGAAAAAGTCCTTGATCGGAGTAAACATTACTTAGCAACAACTAAAAACATTGGTGTTATCACTGTTGTTCCCAGACTGAAAGTCAAAAACACAGCACTGCACCAGCTAATAAGAAAGAGAAAAATGCCTGCTATAGCTGAACCCAGGACAGTATCCACCCCTTATTCCATACCATTCACGTCATGCTCAGATCCCATATTTTAAAATGCACCATTGTTTTTGTCTCATATAAATATATGCATATATATACACACATCCACACAAAAAGAGAGAGAGATCATTCCTTAGTCCATGGATCAATCCCTATAAAGCTGCTGAATTCATCCAGTCCATGATGTCATGCTCCATCTCTTGAAACAGTCTTTCAGGGCAGGAGGGACGGTGTGTAGTGTTGGATTGTTGCCTGCTGACGACACTGCCGAACTCGTCTCATCACTGCTGAGCTCGTCTGGTTTCATCAAAGTTCATTCTTTGTTGGGGTGATGATCGGAGGGAAGTTAGGGTCAGTCAATGGTGACCTGAAGACATCTAGCTGGTGGGCTATAAAAGTGTTATAGAGCAGGCAACAGCATACAATTGAGTTCATTGGCTGTTTTCCCCCAAAATCAAATCCCCTTGAGGTACACATTGGTCTTCCCCATCTTCCCGCATTAACCACCAAGTATATCCAGGTCCCTGAGCAAAAGCAATCCCTCGAGTGGGTTTGCCTTTACCTGAAGCAGGAATAACCCAGACTGTCTTCCCCAGCAAATTCTTTATGTGCACCACAGGAACTTTATCCCCCTCCACAGTACGTAAAAGGTCTGATTGGGCTGGGCCAGCCCTGGTGGTAGCCTAGTGTTGATCAACCAGGTGGCTTTTGGTAAATGTGTATCCCAGTGTTTGAAAGTCCCACCACCCATTGTTCTCAGTGTACTTTTTAACAGCCCATTGTACCTTTCGATTTTCCCAGAGGCTGGTGCGTGGTAGGGGATGTGATATACCCACTCAGTGCCATGCTCTTTGGCCCAAGTGTCACTGAGGTTGTTCCAGAACTGAGTCCCATTGTCTCACTCAATTCTTTCTGGGGTGCAGCAACAAGGATCATCCTTGACTGTTGTTCTCCTCTTCAATTCACGCACCCGTTCCTTCAGGACTGAGGTAGGTTTTCCATCCCATTTTCTCATGTCTTCTCCATGATCCCTCAGGTAAAACCATAGGATGGCCCATGGCGCGTACCTCCTATATCTTCCTTCTTGGGCAGTAGGGCGCCTTCTGTTAATACCTGAGATGTGGGTTGGTACATATGGGGAGCTGGATAGATCATGTCTCAATTGTTTGAACTCCTGGGTCAGGAGTTTTTCCACAGCCGAAATGATGGAAGGGGTGAGATTGTCTTTGAACTCTCGGAGTTGATGACTTCTTCATCCACTGCTGGTGGTGCTGCCTCGCTCCAGGTCATTGATGCCAATGAGTGGGCATATGATGATGGCGCACTCTGTGTAAGTTTCCGCCACATGGGTCATGTACATTCGACTTCATCTGGATCTACGGGTGCATTCCCGGCTTCCGGCCTACAATAGATCATCTCTAGAATGGCTAATTCCTTCAGGTACTGGAGGCCTTTCTCCATCGTTGTCCATTTGCTTGGGCGACACATAACATCATCCTTGTAGGGATATTTTCCTTCACAGCTGCCAAAAGCTGCCTCCAGAGGCTGAGGAGTCATTTCTCATTCACAGTCGTTTTGTCAATCCCCCCTTCCCTAGTAAATGATCCCAGCGATCCCAGCTGCTTGGCTTCCCTACCTCCTAGGTCATTACTGTTGGCCCTATTGTCCCAGCATAGGAGCCACCAGGTGATGATGTGCTCACCTGGAAGATGGCTGAAATCGTTTTGCATATTCCGCAGCTCAGTCAAGGTCAGGGATCAAGAAGTTACCTCTTCCTCTGCATCTGATTCCTGTAGTAATTCCTCTCGTTCAGATGTAGGCCCCTCTAGTTCACGTGCTGAGTCTTCACCTTCCTTCACTGCACAAGTTGTTTTTCGTGCCGTTCGTTTGCTTTTCTTCTTGCTTATAGGAGCGACTGATACTGGCACGGATTGACCCTTTGGTTCAGCTGCAATGTCTGTCACTGGAGTTGGAGTGGCTGCAGTGTCTGTCACTGGGATTGGAGTGTCTGCAGTGTCTTTCACTATGGTTGAAGTGGCTGCAATTTCTGTTGTTGAGGTTTGAGTAGCTGCTGTACTTGTTGCTAGAGTTGGAGTAGCTGCTGTGCTTGGAGTTGGAGTAGCTGTGTTGTCTGTTGCTGTTGGGGTTTGAGTAGTTGCTGTGCTTCTTGCTGGAGTTGGGGTAGCTGCTGTGTTTGAGGTTTGAGCAGCTGCAGTGTCTGTTGCTGTCAGGGTTTGAGTAGCTGCTGTGCTTGTCGCTGGAGTTGGGGGAGCTGCTGTGCCTGGGGGTTGAGTAGCTGCGTTATCTGTTGCTTTGCCATCAGATCCAGAGATATCTTTCTCCTGCTCCTTACAGAACAGGGCTCTGTAGGCATAGGCAAACCCCAGCACATTGCAGCATGTTGTCCCTCTTTGGTATTGCCAGGACAACAGCACACCTTGTCTAAGTATTCTTCTAATTTTTCCAGATTCTGCATTTGTTCAAGAGTGAAATTCCAAAGCACTGGAGGGGCCAAATGGCCTAGGAGCTTGCCCATACAATCCCACACACCCTGCCACTCATGACTGTCCAGCCTCGGGGAAGATCTCTTGGTGCTATTCTTAATTAGTCGTTTAACCTTGGACAAGACCCGAGCTGGACCCTGCTTAGCTTCCAAGATCGGACAAGATCGGGCGTTCTCAGGGTGGTCATGCTGTTGGCAAAACGTAGAGAGCATATGCAGAAACATGCTGATCCCCAGCAAAAGGAACAGGGTGCTTTCAAGGGCATCGAAATGACATTCAAGATCTTTAAATTTTCCACAATTTCTTCTACTGTAAAAGGCCTGGTGGGGGAGCGGAGGGTGTGAGGGAATATCTCCTCCATAGGTTGACCCTCCAAGGGGGAAAAAAAAGATATGTAATGGTTAAAAATTCCCATTACATGCCTCCTAAAGTATAGAGGTGATGGCCACTCTGAGAACACATACCAGATCAGTTCAGAGGGTTCTCTCTATACAGTAATGATTTAATGCATTGCTAACTTTCTTCGGTACTTTACTTATATACCTCTGATATGCTTTATTGTACTTATTCACTGTATATAGAGAGATATTTACCTAATTCACATTAGTGTGCTTGCTTTAGTGTGCTTATTGGCTTTAGTGTGATTGTTTAATAAAGTCTGCATATTATACAGCTAGCATGTGGTCACTTTGTGGTGTACCCTGTCTGTCAGCAGAACACCCACCAAGTACATCCAGGTCCCTGAGCAAAAGCAATCCCTCGAGTGGGTTTGCCTTTCTGGGATTTTCCCAGAGGCTGGTGCATGGTAGGGGATGTGATATACCCACTCGGTGCCATGCTCTTTGGCCCAAGTGTCACTGTGGTTGTTCTGGAAATGAGTCCCATTGTCTGACTCAATTCTCTCTGGGGTGCCGTGACACGACAAGATTTGTTTCTCAAGGACTAGGGTAGTGTTCCGGGCAGTGGCGTGGGGCACAGCGTATGTTTCCAGCCATCCGGTGGTTGCTTCTACCATGGTAAGCACATAGCGCTTGTCTTGGCGGGTCAGTGGGAGTGTGATATAGTTAATCTGCCAGGCCTCCCCATACTTGTACTTCAGCCATCGTCCTCCATACCAGAGAGGCTTTAACCGCTTGGCTTGCTTAATTGCAGCACATGTTTCACATTCGTGAATAACCTGGGCAATAGCGTCTATTGTTAAGTCCACCCCTCGATCACGAGCCCATCTATATGTTGCATCTCTGCCTTGATGGCCTGAGGTGTCATGGGCCCACCAGGCTAAAAATAATTCACCCTTATGTTGCCAATCTAAATCCATCTGAGCCACTTCAATCTGAGCAGCTTTATACACTTGCTGGTTGTTCTGGTGTTCCTCAGTGGCCTGACTCTTGGGTACATGAGCATCTACGTGACGTGCCTTCACCACCAGGTTCTGCACCCGGGCAGCGATATCTTGCCACAATGCAGCAGCCCAGATGGGTTTACTTCTGCGTTGCCAGTTGCCCTGCTTCCATTGCTGCAACCACCCCCACAGGGCATTTGCCACCATCCATGAGTCAGTACAGAGAGAAAGTACTGGCCATTTTTCTTGTTCAGCAATGTCCAAGGCCAGCTGGATGGCTTTCACCTCTGCAAACTGACTCGATTCACCCTCTCCTTCAGCAGTTTCTGAAACTTGTCACAGTGGACTCCATACAGCTGCCTTCCATCTCCAATGCTTCCAAAGCACTGGAGGGGCCCACTGGCTTAGATACTTGCCCATACTGTCCCACTCACCCTGCCACTCATGACTGTTCATCCTCAGGGAAAATATCTTGGTGGTCCTCCTATATCGTCCTTTAACCCTAGACAAGACCCGACCCTGACCCTGGTTAACTTCCAAGATCGGACAAGCTCGGGCATTCTCAGGTGGTGTGGCTGTAGGCAAAACATAGAGAGCATATGCAGCAACAAGCTGGTTCCCAGCAAAAGGAGCAGGGTGCTTTCGAGGGCATTGAAAGGATATTCAGGATCTTTAACTTTTCCAGAATCTACTCCTACTGTAAATGGCCTGGTGGGGGAGCGGTGGGCATGAGGGATTATCTCCTCCATAGGTTGACTCCCTGAGGGGAGGAAAAAGAAAGATGTGTAATTGTTAAAACTCCCATTACATGCCTCCTATCATATAGAGGTGATGACCATGCTGAGAACCCATACCAGCCCAGTTTCGTGATCAATGAGCCTATTGTATTACAAGTCATTACCATGAAGTACAGTGAAGCAATAACCTTAGCCCAGGCCACTCAGCCGATAAACACTAAACTAGCAAATATTGGCTGTAAGTAAGGTACGACATGCTGAATGAAACTCTGAGATCAAGCGCAACAACTCTGAGAGCAAATAAATCAGCATTGTGACTATTCGTCTGAAACAATGAATGCTTATCACGAATACGATTAGACACACTCTGGTCAGATCTGTCGTTATCTCAACCCTTCCTGACCCATTTTGGGCACTACAAGGAACTGTTGTTATTTAAGCCCAGCCGGTAATTCGGAACCACGCAGCCACTCGCTCACTCCCCCCCTTCTTCCTCGCCCCACTCCCAGAGGGATGGGGAGGAGAATCGGAAGAATGTAACTCCCATGGGTTCTTCAACAGTTCAGTAACTAAGGTATAATACAAAACTACTACTACCACCACCAATAATAATAATGATAAGGGAAATTACAAGGGAAGTGAATACAATTGCTCACCACCCACCAACCGATACCCAGCCCGACCCGAGCAGCGATCTGGGCCTTCCGGGTAACTCCCCCCGGTTTATATACTGGGCATGAAGTGCTGTGGTATGGAATACCCCTTTGGCTAGTTTGGGTCAGGTGTCCTGTCTTTGCTTCCTCCCAGCTTTTTGTGGCCCTCCTCACTGGCAGAGCATGGGACAGTGAAAAGTCCTTGATCAGGATAAGCACTACTTAGCAACAACTAAAACATCAGGGTGTTATCAGCATTAGCATAGAATAATAGAATAGATTGGGTTGGAACGGACCTTCAAAGGTCATCTAGTCCAACCCCCTTGAATGAGCAGGGACATCTTAAACTCTGGGACATCTTAAATGCTGGGACATCAATGACAATCAGGGACATCTTAAACTCTGGAGAGAAGGCATGCCATCCAGAGGGACCTTGACATGCTTGTGAGGTGGGCTGATGCCAACCTTATGAAGTTTAACCAAGCCAAGTGTAAGGTCCTACACCTGGGTCGGGGCAATCCCAGGCACTGCTACAGGTTGGGTGGAGAAGAGATTCAGAGCAGCCCTGCAGAGAAGGACTTGGGGGTGTTGGTTGACGAGAAGCTTAACATGAGCCGGCAGTGCGCGCTTGCAGCCCAGAAAGCCAACCGTATCCTGGGCTGCATCAAGTGTGACCAGCAGGTCGAAAGAGGTGATCCTGCCCCTCTACTCTGCTCTCATGAGACCTCACTTGGAGTATCGTGTACAGTTCTGGTGTCCTCAACATAAAAAATACTTGGAGTTGTTGAAGCAAGTCCAGAGGAGGGCCACGAGGATGATAAGAGGGCTGGAGCACCTCCCATATGAAGACAGGCTGAGAGAGTTGGGGCTGTTCAGCCTGGAGAAGAGAAGGCTGCGTGGAGACCTCATAGCAGCCTTCCAGTATCTGAAGGGGGCCTCTAAGGATGCTGGAGAGAGACTCTTCCTTAGGGACTGTAGTGGTAGGACAAGGGGTAATGGGTTCAAACTTAAACAGGGGAAGTTTAGATTAGATATAAGGAAGAAGTTCTTTACTGTGAGGGTGGTGAGGCACTGGAATGGGTTGCCCAAGGAAGTTGTGAATGCTCTGTCCCTGGCGGTGTTCAAGGACTGGTTGGACAGAGCGACATGGTTTAGTGTGAGGTGTCCCTGCCCATGGCAGGGGGGTTGGAACCAGATGATCTTAAGGTCCTTTCCAACCCTAACTATTCTATGATTCTATGAAACTTGATCAGGTTGCCCAGAACCACATCCGGCCTGGCCTTGAATGTCTCCAGAGATGGCGCATCTACCATCTCTCTGGGAAACCTGTTCCAGTATTTTACAAATCCTCATCGTAAAGAATTTCTTCTTCACATCCAGCCTGAATCTCCCCTCTTTTAGTTTAAAACCATTATCCCTTGCCCTATCACAACAGGCCCTGCTAAAAAGTCTCTCCCCATCTTTCTTTTAAGAACTGAAAGGCCGCAATAAGGTCTCCCCGGAGTCTTCTCTTCTCCAGGCTGAACAACCCCAACTCATCTTTTCCTCATAGGAGAGGTGCTCCATCCCTCTGATCATTTTTGTGGCCCTCCTCTGGACCCTCTCCAACAGGTCCATGTCTTTCCTGTACTGAGGACTCCAGATACGATTGGCCTTCTGGGCTGTAAGCACACATTGCCATCTCATATCCAATCTTTCATCCACCAGTACCCCCAAGTCCTTTCCCTCAGGGTTACTCTCAATCCCTTCATCCCCCAGCCTGTATTGAAACCAGGGGTTGCCCTGACCCAGGTGCAGGATATTATTCTCAGACTAAAGCCAAAACACAACACTGTACCAGCTACTAGGAAGAAAAATAAATGTTCCATCTGAAACCAGGACACATCCTCCCATCACAAAGGGGTCCTGCCCTTGGCCAGGGCCCTCTGCATATAGGACAGAGCATAAAAACCTGAAGGAGCTCCCCGAACAACTAACAACTACTGCAAGAAACACGTTTTTTGCCCTTAGACCTCACTGACAGGTATGGAAAATAGGCTGAAAGAATAATAGAGACAGGAGCAAACTTCAGGATGAATTTTGGAGCATGTGGATGCATGGGCCATGTGTGCTCAGCCCCAGCAAGGTAGAGGGGGGAAGGTGCATGCATGCACCTTATCTAAATTATCAACATCCTGTGGGGTATGGTCTGTGGAGCTGAAATATCCATCTAGCTATAGATATATACAGTGATAAAAAACTAGTTACCCCTGATAACTCATCTGCAGTTTCTATATTGAGGTCTTTACCATTTAAAAAAAATAAAAAAATAAAAAAAAAAAGAAATCACAGTCAACTCATTAGCTCTTATGACAGCAAAATTTTAAATCCGACATAAATGCCTAAGGTGAAATTTTAGATCCAACTTAAACACATAAGATGAGGATGTAATAGCTGACTTTCTTGAATTTAATCAAGGCTACTCCATCTCACCCAAATAACAGCCCACTTAAAAATATTCTTCATGGGTACTGGGAAAGCACTGAAAGTTTTATCAGTTTCCACATAGTACAAAGAGACCTTTCCGAAGTCAGTCTTACATTGATATATTGCTTTTACCTACCAAAACCATAATCTCCCCAAGGAATGAATAGGGTTGTTTTGACAAAAATCTGCCATATGGGAGTGGGGAGCTCACCATTTAATAGTGCCAAATCCTTGCTCTGCATTTTAACACAAGTAATTTTCCCAATGGCTTGGTCATGATCAAGCCTACTTCAGCATCACAAGAAAACAATATTTTCATCTTTACTTAGCCAGTTTATCCACTGCTGTTTGCTGGTGATTTGTCACCTGTGGGTATGATCAGGTCTTCACTAAGCCAGTGAACTGGTCTGCATTGGCAGAAGACTGGAAGCAAAGCTACTGGGTTTCCATATTTAAAACAGGGGAAGAGCAAACAAGGAATTAGTAAAATGACTGTTATGCATTAAAAAAAAAAAGAAAGAAAAAAAATGGAAGAAATCTTGAAGATATTGTGTCAGACACTGACACATTAGCATCCGAACCCTATTTGCTACCAAGGAGAACAAGATAACATATTTTTCTTTGTGTCTCATAAACCAGTTTTTGTTTTGTTTCGAACTAGGCTTCCAGAATCTGGCTTTGTAATATGATATTTTTCTTGACCGAGTTGAAGGATAATCCATTTTCCTCTCATCTGGAAACACCTTGCAACAAAATACTCTGCATTTATGGAGTACTTTTGATCTTGGCTGAAGTGTTTATGGACCATGGGCCTCATTCCACTTTCATCTGCATCCGTGCAAGCCTGTGCTGGTTGGGAGAGAGATTAATTAAAGGAGAGCAAAAATCACTGCAGAGTGTGCAACAGCAAAACAAGAATTAACTCCATATGAAGCCCATTTGGCTCTGGCGGGGCTTATTTGTTTTCTCTCTGTTTTTCTTTATTCCTGCTGCTCAGTGTAAAGAGAAGATAAAGACATGGCTGCAGATCACCTTGCATAATAGAGCTGAATTTTTTCCAGGGAATTTAATTGATATGGGAAAGACAGTAGAACTTAGAGGCCTCAAAATAGATCGAAATACCATTTTTCCAGGTGTTGTACAGGTACCCACTAAATAAAGAGTCACTTCTCCAGGGATCACATTGCATAAAGCAGCAACAGGAAGTGTGGGAAGGGAAATTAAGTTATATAAAAAGCAAGGAGATTCAGCCAGGTCACAAAATCCATCAATAGATATGGTACCTACTAAATACCTATGCACACAAGCACAGGTTAAATTATCTCCCCAGGGGAGCACAGCCTCCCTCCCGTATCCTCCAGGTTTATGTTCATCGTGACTGTTTGTTGGAAAGAGGCAGGAAAACATAGATGTGCAGCTGTTCTATGACCTTCATACTTGGCCGCACTGGGGTGCCTGGCCAACGCTCTCAGCGTGGACAACGGTGAGATCATGAGAAACTGCACAGCACCACAAGTAAACAATTAGAGATCTGGCATAAAGCCAGTTATTTTTCAAAGGGTATAAAAGCAGGACCCACTTGTAGCTGAATCTGAAGCCTCACCTATGGGTGGACTCACTGCATAGGAATTTTCCCAATTACCTGAGACTCCTGGTATCGACTGCAATTTGGCTTCCCAGCTTGAAGTGTGGGCTTGGATGATGATTCAGTGGTAATTGGTGATGTATTTCTTCTTAATCTCTGTTCTCTCTATGCAGTAATGATTTGATGTATTGTTACTTTTCCTCTGTACTTTACTTTATATATGATTAGCTTTATTGCACTTATTTACTATATATATAGATATATATACTAGATTCATGTTACTGTGCTTATTCACTTTAGTGTGCTTATTGGCTTTAGTGTGCTTGTTTAATAAACTGTGCATGTTATACAGCTAGTGTACAGTCATTTTGTTGCGTACCCTGCCTCTCAGCAGAACAATTTGGCGTAGTTGGCAGGATACGAAACAAAACAGCATTTTTTTTAAGATAAAGAAAACTTTTGCTAAGACAGATGTAGAGCTGGATATTCCTGGCTGGGAATAATTACATTATCGTACATTCGCTGCTGAGTGGTCGTGTCATGGTTTGTGTGAGAATTGGGACTCCTCTTTTAAGGAGGCAGAACCCCTTGATGTAGTAAAATGTTTACAAAAGTTTTAAGTGAATGCTCTGGGGAGATGAGGGTGGATTCTGCTGGCTGCATAGTGAAAGCAGCGTCAGCAGTGAGAGCAAATGTATAAGGATAAAATTGATTTGGAGAAGCAAGTATGTGAATTGCAGGGAAAAATAGCTATGTTGCAGTGCCAGAATTCACTATTAATGGATAAATTGGACACTTATCCAACAGTAGTAGAAAAATCAGCTGTTTGGTTAGCCCAGTATAAATATTGAAAGTGAACGGGTTGAGTAAACAGGAAAAAAGAGCATGCAGTGATCACAGAGACAGGAATAAATTGGGACCCTGAGAAATGGGACTGGAATGTGTGGGATTCAACTGACTTTTAGTACTTCAGAGCGTGAAGTGTTCGCTGGCATGATTTAGGGGCTTTGGGAATTAGATTGGATTCAGAAGATGATAGTAAAAAATTTGTAATGTTAAGCTCCGATTCATTTGATCAGGACACCTTCCGAGGCACTAATGGGGAAACTAATTTATTAAGACTGTAACAAAAACATGCCCCATGGAAGGTGAATGGCCTGGTGCAGATCAACCTTGGTATACTTTATGGGATTGTGTTCAGCGTGTTAAGGAGGAAGGAATGAAGAATGCTGTTCTTATTGGAGATGCAGATGCTATGCTGCAGGCTGCATTATCAGTTCCAATTCGGAACAGGGTTATTAAGACTGCACCACCAGCATATAAAGGCATTATGGTGACTTTATTGATAAACGAAACTGAAAACCCCATAGGACAAATCATAGAAAAAATCCAGCAGATAGTTAGGAGATTTGGGGGAATGAGGCCCCATACAAAACACAAGACGCGATAACCGGAGGGGCGAGGTGAAAGAGAATTGACTCTCTCGGAGAGATACGTTTGCTGCCTTGCTGGAAGATGGGATGGCACGAGATAAGATTGATGGGATTCCCACCAACGAAATGTGGAGGTTGTACAAGCAACGTGGGTTGCATAAATCTGTGAAAAGGGTAAACAATTCAAGCTCAGACAAAGTTGATGACATGACGGATGAAGTAATTCGACCTTCTGCTCCCCCCTTCGAGCCTCAATGAGACAGTACACTTACCAGTGGAGGACTCCCATTGGTGAGTCGATGGTTCCGGTGGATGAAAAGGTATGGGATCAGTATGCCGATCTTTATCCATGGCCAGATGTTAAAGTGTTAAAAAAAAATTGAGAGAATTAAAAATGGACTGAGGTGAGGGCCAAGCTCCACACAAGGATGGGCAAGGACAGACCATCGTCCTTACGTAGAGCTTCAAATTTATTGGAAAAATAGATCTTGTCAAACGGTTAAGGCCCTCACTGATACTGGATCAGAGGCATCTCTAATTTATGGTAATTGTTAAAAATTTAAAGGGCAACAGGATTTGATTACTGGATTAGGTGGCAAAAAAACTGAAGCACTACAGACAAAAATTGAGATGACAATTGGCACTCTGCCAAAACAAACTTACTCAGTGATGATTATTCCTATCCCTGAATATATAACTGGAATTGACATTTTAAAAGGATTGACTTTATGCTTACCTGATGGTAAGTATCTGAGACAAGGAAGTACAAAATTAAATATAATCCTTTGTAAACAAGAAAATTCAGTTTTAAGTAACTTTAAGCTTGGTGGCTTTGTACATAACAACAAAACTTTCCAAACCTAAAAAGCCCAACCAAAAGAACATAATAAGGATCATTGTATAAGATAAATCATTGTAGCTGACATAGTTTTAGAACCTTATGACCTTTGTATAAAATTTATTGTAAGCAAAATAAGGGCTGTTGTCGTGGTTTGAGCCCAGCCGGTAACTCAGAACCACACAGCCGCTCGCTCACTCCCCCCCTTCTTCCTCCCCCTGCTCCCGGAGGGATGGGGAGGAGAATCAAAAGAATGTAACTCCCACGGGTTGAGATAAGAGCAGTCCCGCAACTAAGGTATAATACAAAACCACTACTGCTACCAGCAATGATAATAATGATTAGTGAAATAACAAGGGGAGAGGATACAATTGCTCACCACCCGCCGACTGACACCCAGACTGACCCGAGCAGTGATCTGGATCTTCCGGGTAACTCCCCCCAGTTTATATACTGGGCATGACGTGCTGTGGTATGGAATACCCCTTTGGCCAGTTTGGGTCAGGTGTCCTGTCTCTGTTTCCTCCCGGCTTCCCCTCCTCCCTGGCAAAGCATGAGACTGAGAAAGTCCTTGATCGGAATAAACATTACTTAGCAACAACTAAAAACATCAGTGTTATCAGCGTTGTTCCCAGGCTGAAAGTTAAAAAACACAGCACTGCACCAGCTACTAAGCAGGAGAAAAATGACTGCTATAGCTGAACCCAGGACAGCTGTAGATAAAGAGTGTCTGAAACTAGCAGATGTTCAGGATGTGCTGTAGCTAAGTTAACTGATAAGTAGAAGGACGAGAAGAAATCACTCACTTATGTCAGCAGTGTTACCGAACTAATTAAACTGGCATAAGCACTTATCTACTGTGCAGACCTCAAAGACTACCAGAACAAGAATTCAAGGAAAAGATAAGGTGATGAAGAGGAGGATGATGAAGAAATGACCACTAAAGATCTCAAAGACCACTACCATAATAAAGTGCGCATGCGGGAAGAATGTTCTAGGAATGTGATGTCATGTATAAACAAATTCATGAATATGTATACATTATAATGAATATGTATGACTAACGACAATATAATCACGGTTTGATTGATGCTCGGACAGAACACGCTAGGAGGAGCTATCCCCCGTGTTCTCCGGCGCCGCAATAAAGAATACCTGCTTGTCAACTTAAAACTTTGTTGACGAGTTCCTGACGAGTTCTACGAATCAGTATCAATTTGGAACCAGGACATATGTCTCAGCTCAGCCAGTTTTAGTTGGGAAAGTTAAAATGCCTCTGGCACAAATCCCATCTGCCACCAAGGTAATAACAATGAAACAATATCATATACCAGGAGGACATGAAGAGATTTCACAGACTATTAAAGATTTATTAGATATGGGAGTGTTAAAAGGAACAACTACTGCCTTTAATAATCCCATATGGCCTGTTAAAAAGAGTGATGGAACATGGCGAATGACAGTGGACTATAGGGAGCTTAACAAGTACACCCCACCACTAACAGCTGCTGTAGCAGACACAGTTAGTTAATTGAAAAAAATACAACAGCACCCTGTAACTTGGTATGCAGTGATTGATATAGCTAATGCTTTCTTTACAATACCCATTGTGGAGGACCATTGGGATCAGTTCGCTTTTACTTGGTACGGTAGGCAATATACGTTTACCCACTTACCTCATGGGTGGCTCCATAGACCCGCCCTCTGCCACCAAATTGTGGCAGAACACTTGGACAAATGATCACTGACAAAGATGGTACAAATGATACATTATGTTGACATAATGATTCAGGGAGAAACTGAGCAAGAAGTACAAGAACAATTAGAATTGGTATTGCAGCATATGAAAAGTAAAGGCTAGAAAATTAATCCAGACAAAATTCAAGAACCTGCCCAAACTGTAAAATTTTTAGGAATTCAGTGGCACTGTGGTCATTGGGAAATATTGCCCAGAGCTAAGCAGAAGATTTTAGATTTTGTTACCCCACAAAGTAAGGTGGAAGCTCAGTGATTTATTGTTTTGTTTGGCTTTTGGCTACAACACATCCCTCACTTGGGGCAAATACTTGCCCCATTATATAAAGTAACGGGAAAAAAATATGAATTTCAGTGGGGAAATGAACAGCAGCAAGCATTTGAAACAGTGAAACAAGCAATTCATCAGGCTCTGGACCTCTGGCCAATACAGGCCGGAGAGGTGGAATTGAATGTCTCTGTAAATGATAATTATGCCAATTGGAGTCTTTGGCAGAAGCAGGATAGGAAGAAAGTGCCCTTAGGATTTTGGAACAGGAAATTACCTGAAGCTGGACAAAGGTATACACCATTCGAGAAGCGGTTATTGGCATGTTACTGGGGCTTAGTGGAAACGGAAGAAATGACAATCAGGCATGATGTGGCACTAAGGCCTGAAATTCCGATAATGCAATGGGTAAACAGTTCACCCAAGACACACAGGATAGGACATGCTCAGGAAGCTAGCATAATTAAATGGAAATGGTATATCCAAGACAGAGCTAAAGTAGGGGTTGAGGGAGTGGCAGCGCTTCATGAAAAAGTTGCCAATGCCCCTGCAAGTGAACCAGCAAATGTAGATCACCTGGATAGCAAACAAAAATCACAGGTAAAATAGGGAAAACCCCTAGACCAATTGACAGAAAAAGAAAGGAAGCATGCCTGATTTACTGATGGGTCAGATAAATATATTAGTGAGAAATGTTTTTGGAAAGCCATAGCCTACAACCCATCCCAGAATAAGTTCCACTGCAGGTAAAGGTAAAAGTAGCCAGTATGCCAAATTATGTGCCATACATGTGGCAATTAAACAAGAATTAACAAGAGGAATTAGACAAGTGTACACATCTATGGGGATATGACATTGTTGGAATCACAGAAACATAGTGGGATGGCTCCTATGACTGGAGTGTTGGAATGGAAGGTTATAGGATCTTTAGGAAAGACAGGCTGGGCAGACGGGGAGGGGGTGTAGCTATTTATGTCAATGATAGGCTGGAGAGTATGGCGCTCTGTCTGGGGACAGGTGATGAGTCAACAGAGAGTTTGTGGGTTAGGGTCAAAGGGAAAACTGCAATGGGGGACATTACTGTGAGGATCTGTTACAGACCGCCTGATCAGGAGGACTGCGTGGATGAAGCTCTCTATAGACAGATAGGAGCAGCCTCATGCTCACAGGCCCTTGTCCTCATGGGGGACTTCAACCACCCCAATATATGTTCAAGGGATGGTACGGCCCAGCACAAGCAATCCAGGAGGTTCCTCAATTGTGTGGAAGACAACTTCCTCTCGCAAGTAATAGAGGAGCCGACAAGGAGAGGTGCCATGCTTGACCTCATGCTCACCAACAGGGAGGGGCTGGTGGAGAATGTGATGCTCCAAGGCAGCCTTGGCTGCAGTGATCATGAGATGGTGGAGTTCAAGACCCTCAGGACAGTGAGAAGGGCACACAGCAAGCTCACTGCCCTGGACTTCAAGAGAGCAGACTTTGGCCTCTTCAGGAACCTGCTTAGTAAGGTTCCATGGGATAAAGCCCTAGAGGGCAGGGGGGCCCAAGACTGCTGGTCGATATTCAAGGATCACCTGCTCCAAGCTCAGGAGCATTGCATTCTGACAAGAAGGAAATAGGGCAAGAAGGCCAGGAGGCCTCCATGGATAAATAAGGAACTGCTAAGAAAACTTAGAAGGACAAAAGAAGCTTAAAGAAGGTGGAAGTGAGGACAGGTGGACTGGGAAAAATACAGGGACATTGACCGGGAAGCTAGGGACCAGGTTAGGAAAGCTAAGGCCCAGATAGAATTGAGTCTGGCCAGGGATACCAAGGGTAACAGGAAGGGCTTCTATAGGTATGTTGCCACCAAAAGAAAGTCTAGGGATAATGTGGGCTCTCTCTGGAAGGAAACGGGAGAACTGGCTACCATGGATTTGGAGAAGGCTGAGGTTCTCAATGACTTCTTTGCCTCAGTCTTCACCAGCAAGTGCTCTGACCACGCCACTGAAGTCTTGGAAGGCAGATGCAGGGACTGTCAGAATGGAGACCTCACGCTCACTGTAGGAGAGGATCAGGTTCAAGACCATCTTAAGAATGTGCATAAGTCCGTGGGACCTGATGAAATCCATCCGTGGGTCCTGAAGGAGCTGGCGAATGAAGTTGCTAAGCCACTGTCCATCATATTTGAAAAATTATGGCAGTCAGGTGAAGTTCCTGATGACTGGAAGAAGGGTAATATAACCCCCATTTTCAAGAAGGGGAAGGTGGAAGACCCAGGCAACTACAGACCAGTCAGTCTCACCTCTGTGCCTGGCAAGATCATGGAGCAGATTCTCCTGGAAAGCATGCTAAGGCACATGAAAAACAACGAGGTGGTTGGTGACAGCCAACATGGCTTCACTAAGGGCAAATCATGCCTGACCAATTTGGTGGCCTTCTATGATGGAGCTACAGAACTGATGGATAGGGGAAAAGCAGTTGACATCATCTACCTGGACTTGTGCAAAGCATTCAACACTGTCCCTCACGACATCCTTGTCTCTAAACTGGAGAGACATAAATTTGATGGTGGATAAAGAATTGGCTGGATGGCCGCATGCAGAGAGTTGTTGTCAATGACTTAATGTCCAAGCGGAGATGGGTAATGAGTGGTGTCCCTCAGGGGTCAGTGTTGGGACTGATCCTGTTCAACATCTTTGTCGGTGATATGGACAGTGGGATTGAGTGCACCCTCAGCAAGTTTGCCGATGACACCAAGCTGTGTGGTTCGGTTGATATGCTGGAGGGAAGGGATGCCATCCAGAGGGACCTGAAGAGGCTTGAGAGGTGGGCCAGTGCGAAACTCATGAAGTTCAACAAGGCCAAGTGCAAGGTCCTGCACCTGGGTCAGGGCAATCACAGGCACAGCTACAGTCTGGGCAGAGAATGGATTGAGAGCAGCTCTGAGGAGAAGGACATGGGGGTTTTGATTGATGAGAACCTCAACATGAGCTGGCAGTGTGCGCTTGCAGCCCAGAAAGCCAACCATATGCTGGGATGCATCGGGAGGCGTGTGGCCAGGAGGTTGAGGGAGGTGTTTCTCCCCCTTTCCTCCATTCTGGTGAGACCCCACTTGGAGTACTGTGTACAATTCTGGAGTCCCCAACATAAGAAGGATATCTAACTGTTGGAGCAAGTCCAGAGGAGGGCCATGAGGATGATCAGAGGGCTGAAGCACCTCCCGTACAAAGACAGGCTAAGAAAACTGGGGCTGTTCAGCCTGGAGAAGAGAAGGCTGCATGGATATGTCATAGCAGCCTTCCAGTATTTGAAGGGGGCCTGCAAGGATGCTGGAGAGGGAATCTTCATCAGGAAGTGATGGGACAAGGGGTAATGGGTTCAAACTTAAACAGGGGAGATTTAGGTTAGATATAAAAAATTCTTTACTGTGAGGGTGGTGAGGCACTGGAACAGGTTGCCCAAGGAAGTTGTGAATGCTCTGTCCCTGGCGGTGTTCAAGGCCGGGTTGGACAGAGGCTTGAGCAACCTGGTATAGTGGGAGGTGTCCCCACCCATGGCAGGAGGGTTGGAACTAGATGATCTTAATGTCTTTTCCAACACTAACCATCCCTAACCATTCCATGATTCTATGATGAAAAGTGTCTTATCCTGCTTTCCAACCTGTTCCTTTTTTTTTCGTAGTATCCAGGTGTTCTCATTGAAGCAAGAGATCAAGACTCATGCATTGTTTCATCATAATGGCTGTGCTTTAAGGAAAATTCATTTCATGTAAAGGCTGGTAACTCCTTAAGAACTGAGGCACTTCAGAGGGATTCCTTACCCAGTCCTTTTACCTGCAAGTATTGGTGTCATTAATTCACAAAATACATGGGAAATCTGTTGTCACTCTTAGCTAGAGCATGATGGATCATGGAGTCCTGCCAAACATATGTGTGTGCAGTCTGTCAACAAATCTCTCTGGTGCAAAAAGGAATGTGCAAGATTTTTCCAGGGAATGTTTGGGGAGTAATCAGGCAGGAGGTTTGACTGAGGCTGCAGACACCTGAGGTCCTGTTGCATCCTCTCAGTGAGTCATTCCAATCTCACGGACTCAGAAAAGTATTTCACCAAATTCTTTCTTCAGCTGAACTCACACCTACAAGTGAGCCTTTTATCCTTGATAAATGGGAGGAAAATCTCCATATTGTGCCTGAATTTTCAAACTGAAAAAGTACCGATTTGTTTCTTGACTGACTACCTTGGCACTTCTAAAATATTTCTGGACTTCTTGATTAGTTTTTGTCTTGTATTGAACAAGAAAAATACTGTACTTTAACATTATGAATATTTATTTTTGGTATTGTTTGTCTGGGGGCCCTTTCAGAATTGGAAATTTATTGCATAGTCTTTGTCTTTGAAGAACTTATTCAGAGATCCAGATTTGGCACAAATAGTGTCCCAGAACTGACTAAAATGGCCTGATTATACTTGGGGAAATGTCAATGTGCAGTGAATGGACAGACACATCCATCACACACCTATTGACTTGATGTTCTGCTTGGTCAAATGCCAATCTGCTGCAACGGAAAGTTGACACTCCAGCTTTATGTAGTCCATTGTGTCCTCCTGCAGGAGGACACCTGCCAAAAGCATATATACCCATTCTGGGCAATTTAGATGCTGAAGTTTGAAGAAGCATTTTTTAGAAAAAGTTTTAGACCCTGAAGTGATTAGAACCAACAAATAATCACTATGTTTCTGTTGGCATGAAACTGGTACTCTGCTGGGGATGAAGAGTGTCCTGGGTTCAGCTGTAGCAGTCATTTTTCTCCTTAGTAGCTGGTGCAGTGCTGTGTTTTTGACTTTTGTCTGAGAACAATGCTGATAACACACCAATGTTTTTAGTTGTTGCTAAGTAATGCTTACCCTGATCAAGGACTTTTCAGTCTCTCATGCTCTGCCAGTGAGGAGGGGCACGGGAAGCTGGGAGGAAGCAGAGACAGGACACCTGACCCAAACTAGCCAAAGGGGTATTCCATACCACAGCACATCATGCCCAGTATATAAACTTGGGAGGAGTTAGCCAGAAGGCCCAGATTGCTGCTCGGGTCAGGCTGGGTATTGGTTGCAGGTTGGTGAGCAATTGTATTGTGCATCACTTGTGCTTATTGTTTTCTTTTTTTACTTTCTCCTTTTATATTCTCTCCCCTTGTTATTTCCCTTATCATCATTGTTATTAGTGGTAGTAGTAGTGGTTTTGTATTATACCTTACTTACTGGACTGTTCTTATCTCAACCCATGGGATTTACATTCTTTTGATTCTCCTCCCCATCCCTCTGGGAGCAGGGGGGAAGAAGGTGGGGGAGTGAGCGAGCAGCTGTGTGGTTCTGAGTTACCGGCTGGGCTTAAACCACAACAAAGAGGATTAGCAGCCCAGCAGTGAATCTCTATTTCTTCTGTTCTTTGATCACAGCCTTAATGCATTTCTGAGGGTTATGCTGTGGGGAAATATAAGGTTTTGGCCCTGGTATGAGGGTGACTCAATGGCTGGAGCCTTCCAGAGCAATCTCCAAACTGTATGCAATTCAGCCTCAGGTTTGGATGTCATCCACTGTAGAAGTTCTAATTTTAAACTTTCTGGGAATGTTCAGAGGCTTTGACAGGGATTCTCAGTTGCGGGTTGAAGTAGAGGGATAGAATATACACAAGAGCTCCATGGCCAGATAAATAGGATCCTGGCAGGGAAGGCCCATCATGACATAAACACATATGCTCCCTTAACAATTAGATACTCACTGGGGCTATTTATGTCTGATCATTTATGCAATCCCTAAAACACTCTGAAAGCAAAGGCTGTGAAGCAGAGTAAAGCAGAGATGCCTAGTTAACCTGACTCAAAATTACCTGCAGCAGTCCCAGAAAGCCAAGGAGAAGTTGGTGAGTGCCCATTGGAAAGAGGCTTTCAGGAGGACCACGTGATGGAGGCTGGATGGAGAAAGATCTGTGGCTTCTGATGCAGTGAGTTTCTGTAGGTTTCCCATAAAGTTAGTGTTCCTGTTTATATACTTCATGTGTATACTTTAAACCCATAACTCATCACAAGTTAAGTTTTTGTCAGGAAAGAATGAGTGTCTTGACCGTTTCTAGATTGTCAAAACTCAGTTCCTTAGGGTTGAGCTGTCTTTGTTGTTATTACCTGTAGAGGACTTGATGCTGGGCCAAGTCCCCTGTACACCAAAAAGAGAGTCTCTGTCCCAAATGACTTGCAGCCTGAATACAAGAAAAAGAAAACAGACAGATTGGGAGTGCCAAGAAAGTGAAGATACACCTCTAGGCACAGCAATAGTGAGCAATCCATATCTGCCAACTGCTAAATTCCCCTTAGCAAAGGTTTCTGCTCAGCAGCTGTATCTGAAATGTTTTTATCAATCCAAATTATTCTTCCCCTTCCTCTCATTCAATCACTATGATTTTATCTTTTTGTTCTTGCCTCACACTTTTGCTTTTTGTCTCCTGCTCTATGTTTAGTATTTTGTTTCCCCCTTAAGTCCTTAGCCCATTTTTAATTATTTTTTTTTTTTTTAAATCCAAGACTTTCTGAGTACCCAGATTCCAGCTGCTTAAACTATGGAGGTGGCCAGATGAAAAGACCAGCTCCCACCCCTAATTCCATAGAGTCTGGTGTAACCTGAGTCCTCAGAGCAGATTCTAGATAACAAACTCTTTGGGGTAATGCTGTCGGACTCTGGCAGAGCCCAAGTCAGCATAGCAAGTCCTTTAGTTGACCTATGAGTAATGGCAGTGCACGCACTGGATAATAATTACATTAATTGATGGAGATGTAAATATCCCAGTTAGTGTTTACTAAGTTCCTAAAGCTGTACAGAGACTATATTTTGCAGTATGGGCCCATTCTAAGCAAAATTGGAGAACACTTGTGATACAGGGATTGAGGAGGTCCCTTGCCCAGTTTTGCAGATGCATGACATTTGGAGCACTCAGGTTCTCAAATGCCAATCCAACTTTTAAGACACAGTTATTCTGGGGTGCATTAAGGCAATGTTTTTCAGATGCTGAGGATATACAATGAGGGCCAGACTTAGAAAAAGCTCACATTGCATTTAGGCAGTCAGAAAAACCTAAGCAGCTCCTTTTAGGGTATACCAGTTGCAGAAATGGGTGATTCACCATATGAGAAAGGTGTTGGTTTCACCAGGGTTTGAGCTACTGCAGGGTTATGGCTTTCGCTATATCGCCCCAACCAGTGCAGCTCTGACCTGAAAGAAGCAGCTAGACATGGGAAACCTGTGTCTCTAGGCCAGAAGGAACAGATGGATATTAAACAACCAGACTCCCCCAAACATGTAACTGATAATACTCCAAATTAATGTTCCAGGTATTAAGTCCACAAGCTCAGGAGAGTGGCCTCTATGCATCAGTGTGCTGCTAGCTGGGCTCCAGGACTGGATGTATTGGGTTTCTCCCTGCATATTTGCACACAGCTTTAGATTTGGGAGGAAAAGCCCTTTCTCCTGTGATGCAGCCCTAGCCTGTGCCGGATTTTCAGCTGCCTGAGTACTGCAAGTTGGAATGGCTTTTAAAAGCGTAGGTCCCATTTTGACTGCTAAGGAAAGGCAACTTCAGTTTTGATACTTACAGCCGGTTTTTATGCACCCCTTGGTATTTTTGTATTCTCTTCAAGACCCAGGGCCTGCCTTTGGTGTCTAAATAACTTTCTTTGCAGCTGAATTTGATATCAGTGGTCACTTTTCCATGTGCCCAGACATCTGATTAATCAATGACTCTTCTTCCCCAGTATCTATCTCTTATTTCAGTCATTTGTCATCTGAAACAACTGCTTTATATTTCCAGGTATTGGTATTCACCCTGTTGAACTGATCTCAGCTGTTTGTGCTTGACTTGCTTCCATTATGCAGGTTATATCTAACCTGAACTTCACCTGTTTTAGTTTAAACCCATTATCCCTTGTCCTATTACTGCAGTCCCTGATGAAGAGCCCTCTCTCCAGCATCCTTGTAGGCCTCCTTCAGATAGTGGAAGGCTGCTATAAGGTCACCACACAGCCTTCCCTTCTCCAGGCTGAACGGCCCCAACTTTCTCAGCCTGTCTTCATATGGGAGGTGCTCCATCCCCCTTATCATCCTTGTGGCCCTCCTCTGGACTTGCTCCAACAGCTTCATGTCCTTCTTATGTGAGAACACGAAAACTGCACACAGTACTCCAAGTGGGGTCTCATGACAGCAGAGTAGAGGGGCAGGATCACCTCCTTCAACCTGCTGGTCACACTTCTTTTGATGCAGCCCAGGATATGGTTGGCTTTCTGGGCTGTGAGTGCACACTGCTGGCTCATGTTCAGTTTCTTGTAAACCAACACCCCCAAGTCCTCTGCAGGGCTGCTCTGAATCTCTTCTCTGCCCAACCTGTAACTGTGCCTGGGATTGCCCCAACCCAGGTGTAGGACCTTGCACTTAGCATTATTGAACTTCACGAGGTTGGCATTGGCCCACCTCACAAGCATGTCAAGGTCCCTCTGGATGGCATCCCTTCCCTCCAGCATATCAACCGAACCACATAGCTTAGTGTCTTTGGCAAACTTGCTGAGGGCGCGCTCAATCCCACTGTCCATATCACCGACAAAGATGTTGAACAGGATCGGTCCCAACGCTGACCCCTGAGGGACACCACTTGTTACCTCTGGCCAACCAGAAGACATATCTATTAGTACCTATATATATATATATACACACCCCCCTCTGAGCCTGTTATGCTGTGGCAATTCTGTAAAGTCCACTTGCCAATAGTCTCCTGGACAATTGTCTTTATTGTTCCAGGTGGAGGTCTCTTAGCATGGTAAACAAGGTTCACACTTCTTTATAACACTTTTATAATTCCAGCCATTTTCATACTCAGAACTCGGAGCTTTAAAGCCTCAGTCATTGATTCTGTTCCCCTATGAGTTACCTGGTGTTTTTTCTTCTCATAAGAAGCTGGGCAATTATTACTTGCTTGTTGGGTGTAACCCACCATCTTTCATCATTCTTCTTGGCTCCTAATAGACTAGGTAACTCCTCATCCTCTCTTTGATAACTTGGAACTTCATTATCCAAGGACTGATACTTATGAGGCAATATTAATAAAAAGGTCCCCACCCATAGCTTCTTCAGCTGCTTTGTCAGCAATATGATTACCAATATTCACTGAAGTGTTATCAAATTGATGTGCCTTAAAAGCAAATTTTGACTTTCTGACAATTCCAGAAGTCTTAGTAGCACTATCAGCTAGCTTGGATTTCTGTGCTGATGTGTTGGGGGGGATGCAGGGCTTCAGCCTCTATTAGCTCATATTTGGTTACCACAGCATATCCTGCTTTCCAGTTTCCATTTTCATAAAGCTCCTACCATCCACAAAGAGTTCGTAGTCCACATCCTTCAGGGATGTGTCTTGCAGGTCAGTATGACTGGAATACATATGCTCAATAGTCTGTAAACAGCTGTGAGTCAGCTCTCCTGCTTCTAGATCGGTTGTCAAAAACACTGCTGGGTTCAAAAGGTTCGTTACTTTCAATTCTACGTCCTCTTGTTCTAAAAGCACAGCCTGATATTTTAACAGCCTGCTTGGGGAAAGCCAATGACTGTTTTTCTGTTCCAGAATGGTTGTTACCATGTGAAGTGCAAATACAGTCCCTTTTTGTCTCAAAGTATTCAATAAAATTTTCTATTAGAGGCTCTAGTCCTTTTCTTGCTTCCAGTTTTATAGGATATTTTTTCTGTCTTACCAGTCTGATGTTTGGTTTCAGATGAATAGATACTGCTTCTGCATTTTATGATCATCCCAGTGCTCCAGCAGCCCATACTTGCAGGGTGTATTCTCCACTTCCTCTGGTACATCTGGCTCAGTGCCTGGTTTCTGTAATAGAAACACTTGGGCCTCCACAGCCTTTTCATCAGGAACATGCATCTGAATTTTCTTTCTTTAAACCTAATTTATGTATGTAATTTACTCAGTATATCTCTATCCAATAACAGCACAGGGCACTCAGGCACATAAGGCAATTGATGGGTCAACATTTTTGCCAATTTTTAAAATTTAAAGGTTGAAAGAAAGGCCGGGTTCCTGTCCACCCTGTGGCACCAATGCCTGAAGCTGTTTGTTTGCTTAATTGCCCTTTAGAAGTATTTATAACAGAATAAGTAGCTTCTGTTTCTACAAGAAATTTTATCTTATCATTCCCCAAACTAACTGTAGCCAGAGGTTGTTATCAGTCCCATGATGTTCCTTCCCCCATCAGCTGAACATTCCTTTCTCTCTACATGTTAGTAAGTTAGAAAAGTTTGGTCTATTCTATTATGTTAAAGGCACACACACTATTGTTAGTTTAAAATTTAAGCCTACATAGCTACACAAAGCTAATATTCAGCAGCAGTATGCTTACACAAAGCAAACAGAACACCCCACCGTAGCTAAATAAGCAAACATCCATGCAGCTGCTAGCACATCCAGCTACACCAACACATCTTTCTCCATACTTTTTTTTTAATCAAATGCCTCAGTTAGAAATAAAGCCACTGTACAGTTTGAAGATAGTACTGCTCCACCATGCATATTCCTTCTTCTAATACCCCCACACTGCTCCAGCCTCCCTACCTAGCTCCTTTATAATATTAGCATGGGGAGGCCAACCTAACTTATTACCCCTCCCAGCTGATGGGGTAATTAGCAGCAGGGGTGATTGTACTCTCTGCCAGCAGCAAGAGTATGTATCCTTGTGGCCAAAGCCTCCTGAGAAACAATGTAGAAAACAATGCAAAGCTGTTGAATTTGGGCAGTGGTTTTACTACAGGGTTGTATTCACCTCCCATTTTCCATCTGTGTACCTGAACTCAAGATGAACATATTGCCCTGAGCTTGGTGAGTTCAGTGATGTTCCCGTTCACAGGGGTGGACTTGCCGCATCTTCAGCAAAGGCTTTTTCTGACCTTTTTGATTTCATTTGGATTTCTGAAACAAAGCTACGCATCCCCTGTTGACGGAGAGATGCACCTTGCTTGGCAGGTAATTAATTGTAGATGGGTTCAGAAATGACCCACCAGTATTTTTCCTTATAGCTGAGTTGCATCTTCTGGTGCTAATTCTGAAGATGCTGTCAGTGACAAAGGACACCTGCAGATAGACTGCCTGGAAGGGAGAGGGCAGCTACTTTATACCAAGGTAAGAATGACTTTCATGGCTGTGTAGCTCTGAATGTGGGAACCAGCAGTGATTTATGGGCTGCTGAGACTGTCCAGATTTGTGTGTGTTAAGAGCATTCCAGCAAATGGTGTTCCTCCTGCCACAGGAAGAAACACACAGGTAATTAATTGCTCCAAGTTCTCACAGGCACCTGCAGCAGCTTTGACATTGCATAAATTGGATGGTGAAGAGACTTAGCTTCTAGGTGAAAGTAAAAACTCTGACTAACTCCAAGTGATAACAGAAGTAATCCATCTGGGACTGCTGACTTCCTATGGTTATTAGGTGATTTTCTAAAAAAAGAAAAAAAAAACTCCATAAAAAATTGAAAATAAGGTAGGAATGGAATTTTGAGTCCATCCCTCCAGCAAAAACCAGAACAGGTAGTAAGCACATAAAACCATGCTTTAGGTCTGCCCCAGATAAAGTCTCATGATGACTGAAATGAATAAAAAGGTTACCTTGTGTCCTATGTAAGTCTGTCCCTTACACAAAAGGGCAACGAAGCTGGTGAAGGGCATAGAGCACAAGTCTTATGAGGAACAGCTAAAAGAACTGGAGTTGTTTAGTCTGAAGAAAACAAGGCTCAGGGGGAACCCTTATCACTCTCTACAACTACCTGAAAGGAAGATGGAGAGAGGAGGTGGCAGGTCTCTTCTCCCAAGTAACTAAGCGATAGGACAAGAGGTAACGGCCTCAAAGTGCGCCAGGGGAGGTTTAGACTGGATATTAGGAAAAAAATCTTCACTGAGAGGGTAATCAGGTATTGGAACAGGCTTCCCAGGGAAGAGGAAGAATCACTACCCCTGGAAGTGTTCAAAAAACGTGTAGATGGGGCCCTTAGTGACATGGTTTAGTGGTGGACTTGGCAGTCCTGGGGTAACAGTTGGACTTGATGATCTTAAAGGTCTTTTCCAACCTAATTGATTCTATGATTCTATGAAAATGGTATGATGCTCATGTATACTTTTTCAACATAAAATGTAAGGTTTTTGATCTCCAATGCATCTTTGAAGAGTACTTTGAGGTTCGGAACATTTTCTAATGTCAAAGTATGCTGCTCTTTCCACCTGATTTTTAAAGAGAAATCAGTCCACACTTACTGTGTGGATAAACACTGATCTCACTTTAAATTAATTTAAATTTGAACAATGTCTGTTCTGGAGAAGCACAAAGGTTTGAACTCTTTGGTTACACAGAGACCGGGAAGAAGTCGAAACAGGATGACACTAATTTTAGAAGTATGTTGCGTCAGAGCATCATGAACATTTAACAGTAATGAACTAAAACCATCTTTGATTCAGGCTTTAACAAAGCTAGAACAAGTAGAGTCGGTGGTAATCCCATGGGAAAAAAATGCAGCTCTGCTGAAAGATTCTTTAGGTTTAAAGATATAAACCATTCATCCAGTTCAGGACTGAGAGGGGTGAGCTAACACACAGCTCAATCTGACAATATATTTCCCCTGTTCTTATTAATTAGCATCAGATAAATATGTCATTATGAGCATGCCTTCTCCAAAATCTCCAATATGCCTTTCTTTTGAAAAATAGCATCCTTTGACACACTAAAAACACATCCCTCCCTGGGAGGAAAACTCATCAGGACAGTGTCCTGGGTTCAGCTATAGCAGTCATTTTTCTCCTTCTTAGTAGCTGGTGCAGTGCTGTGGTTTTAACTTTCAGCCTGGGAACAATGCTGATAACACCGATGTTTTTAGTTGTTGCTAAGTAATGTTTCCTCTGACCAAGGACTTTCTCAGTCTCATGCTTTGCCAGGGAGGAGGGGAAGCCGGGAGGAAGCAGAGACAGGACACCTGACCCAAACTAGCCAAAGGGGTATTCCATACCACAGCATGTCATGCCCAGTATATAAACTGGGGGGAGTTACCCAAAAGAGCCAGATCACTGCTCGGGTCGGGCTGGGTATCGGTTGGCGGGTGGTGAGCAATTGTATCCTCTCCCCTTGTTATTTCACTAATCATTATTATTATTGGTGGTAGGAGTAGTGGTTTTGTATTACACCTTAGTAAATGGACTGCTCTTAGCTCAATCCGTGGGAGTTACATTCTTCTGATTCTCCTCCCCATCCTTCTGGGAATGGGGGGAGGAAGAAGGGGGGGAGTGAGCGAGCGGCTGTGTGGTTCCTAGTTACCAGCTGGGCTAAAACCATGACAATTCTTTGTGGTGCCCAATGTGGGGCGCGAAGGGTTGAGATAACGACAGATCTGACCAGAGTGTGTCTAATCGTATTTGTGATAAGCATTCATTGTTACTACTTGTCACAATGTTGATTTATTTGCTCTCAGAGTCGTTGCGCTTGATCTCGGAGTTTCAGCATGTCGTACCTTACTTAGAGCCAGTATTTGCTGTTTTAATGTTTATCGGCTGGGGGGCCTGGGCTAAGGTTCTTGTTTCACTGTACTTCATGGTAATGACTTGTAATACAATAGACTCACTGATCATGAAACTGGTCTGGCTTGCGCTCCCGGCGTGGCCACCACCACTATACTTTCAGAGATATAATGAAAGTTTTTAGCAATTGCATCACTTTTTTTGTTTTTTCTCCTTGGGGGGTCAACCTACGAAGGAGGCATTCCCTTACAACCCCCGCTCCCCCACCAGCCTATTTGCAACAGCAGTTGAGAGTTCTGAAGGTTTTGGATGGCCTTTGAATACCCTTGAGACCTGCCTGCTGATTGTGCTGGGGATCAGCACGTTGGCAAACACATGGAGTGTGTTTTACCCACGGCCATCCCACCCTGGGAACAATCTATTTTGTCTAATCTCAAAAGTTAAGCAATATCGGGTTCAAATCTGGTCTAGGGTTAGACGACGATATAGGAGGACCACCAAGAGATATTCCCTGAGGCTGGACAGTCATGAGTGGCAGGGTGTGTGGGATAGTATGGGCAAGTATCTAGGCCAGTGGGCCCCTCCAGTGCTTTGGAACTTCACCACTGAACAAGTGCAACATCCGGAAAAACTAGTAAAACACTTAAACGAGGTGTGCTGTCGTCCTGGTTATACCAGAGAGGGACAACTCACTGCAACGTGCTGGGGCTTGGCCTATGCCTACAGAGCCCTGCTCAACGCTAACCTTCAAAGGGAAAAAAATGTCTCTGGATCTGATGGCAAAGCAACAGACAACGCAGCTACTCCAACTCCAACTACAGCAGCTACACCAACCCTAGTGACAAGAACAGCAGCTACTCAAACCCTGACAGCAAGAGACAACGCAGCTGTTGGTGTTACTCAACCCCCAAGCACAACAGCTGCACCAACCCTGGCAACAGACGCTGCAGCCACTCCAATCCTAGTGGCAGACGCTGCAGCCACTCCAATCCTAGTGGCAGACACTGCAGCCACTCCAACCACAGTGATAAACACTGCAGCTAAACCAAATGTCCAATTTGTGACAATATCTGTTGCCCCTGTAAGAAAAAGCAAATGAGAGGCACAAAGAGCAACCCCTGCAGTGAAGAAAGATGAAGTCCCAATGCATTTACTACAGGGGACGGGATCTGAACAAGAGTTACTACTACGTGGGTCAGAGGAAGAAGAAGATGTGACTTCTCAACCCCGGACCTCAACTGAGCTGCGGAATATGCGAAAAGATTTCAGCTGTCTTCCAGGGGAGCACATTGTCACCTGGTTATTCCTATGCTGGGACAATGGGGCCGAAGGTCACGAACTAGAAGGTAGAGAAGCCAAGCAGCTGGGACCACTTGCTAGGGAAGGAAGAACTGACAAAGCGATTGCAGGAGAGAAGCGAGTCCTCAGCCTTTGGAGGCAGCTCTTGGCAGCTGGGAAGGAAAGGTTTCCCTACAAAGACGATATTATGAGTTGCTCAGCCAACTGGACCACGATAGAGAAAGGCATCCAGTCCCTGAGGGAATCAGCCATTCTAGAGATGATCTATCGTAGGCCGGATGCCAGGAACACATCCGTAGATCCAGATCAAGTCGAATGTACATGACCCATGTGGCGGAAACTTACACGGAGTGCGCCATCATCATATGCCCAGACATTGGCATCAATGACCTGGAATGACGGAGCATCACCAACAGTGGATTACCTGATTCATCAACTCCGAGAGTTCGAAGACAATCTCACCCCTTCCATCATTTCAGCTGTGGAAAAACTGTCCCAGGAGTTCAAACAATTGAGAGACGATTTATCCGATCTATCCAGCTCCCCACCTGTACGAACCCATGTCTCAACTATTAACAGAAGGCGCCCTACTGCTTGAAAGAGAAAATATAGGAGGTACACGCCACGGGCCACCCTATGGCTTTACTTGTGGGGTCACGGAAAAGACATGAAAAACTGCGATGGCAAACCTACCTCAGTTCTGGAGCAACGGGTGCATGAACTGAAGAGGAGAACAAGGCTCAAGGATGACCCTCCCATGAAACTTGCTGCTCCAGTCTGTGGTGAGCAGTTTCCCAGATGGAGTGGAAAAACTGATTTTACTCCAGCTCCTGTGATAAGGAATACTAATCCCTTTCTACAAGACATAAGAGGACAATCTTATGATCACTCTTAGAGGGGCCCTGCCTCCAGCCAGGTGGAGGAGAGGGACAATCGGGTTTACTGGACTGTGTGGATCAGATGGCCTGGCACATTGGTCCCACAGAAGTATAAAGCTTTTGTAGATATTGGTGCACAATGCACCGTGATGCCATCAAACTGTCAATGGGTGTAACCCATTTATATTTCTGGAGTGACAGGAGGATCCCAAGAGTTGTCTGTACTGGAGGCTGAAATCAGCCTGACTGCGAAGGAGTGGCAAAAGCACTCCATTGTGACTGGTCCAGGGGCTCCATGCATCCTTGGCATAGGCTATCTCAGGAGAGGGTACTTCAAAGACCCAAAAGCGTACCGATTGGCTTTTGCTATCACTGCCTTGGAAATAGAGGAAATGAAGCAGCTGTCCACCTTGCCTGGTCTCTCAGAGGATCCTTCTGTTGTGGGGTTGCTGAAGGTCTAAGAACAACAAATGCCAATCGCGACCACAACAGTGCACTGGTAGCAATGTCGCACCAACCGAGACTCCTTGATTCCCATCCATAAGCTGATCTGTAGACTGGAGAGCCAAGGAGTGATCAGCAGGACCCGCTCACCCTTTAATAGCCCCATATGGCCAGTGCAAAACGCTAATGGAGAGTGGAGTTTAACAGTAGACTATCGTGGCCTGAACGAAGTCACACCACCATTGAGTGCTGCCGTACCGGACATGTTAGAACTTCAATATGAACTGGAGTCAAAGGCAGCCAAGTGGGATGCCACAATTGACATTGCCAATGCATTTTTCTCAATCCCTTTGGCAGCAGAATGCAGGCCACAGTTTGCTTTCACTTGGAGGGGCGTCCAGTACACTTGGAACCGACTGCCCCAGGGGTGGAAACACAGCCCCACCATCTGCCATGGATTGATCCAGACTGCACTGGAACAGGGGCAAGCTCCAGAACACCTGCAATACATTGATGACATCATCGTGTGGGGTGATACAGCAGAAGAAGTTTTTGAGAAAGGGAGGAAGACAATCCAAGTCCTGCTGAAGGCCGGTTTTGCCATAAAACGGAATAAGGTCAAGGGACCTGCACAGGAGATTCAATTTTTGGGAATAAAATGGCAAGATGGACGCCGCCAGATCCCCACAGACGTGATCAACAAGATAACAGCAATGTCTCCACCAACTAACAAGAAAGAAACACAAGCTTTCTTAGGTGTTGTGGGGTTCTGGAGAATGCACATCCCAAATTACAGTCTGATTGTAAGCCCTCTCTACCACGTGACCCGGAAGAAGAATGATTTCAAATGGGGCCCTGAGCAACAACAAGCCTTTGAACAAATTAAACGAGAAATAGTTCATGCAGTAGCCCTTGGACCAGTCCGGGATGGGCCAGATGGGAAAAATGTGCTCTATACCGCAGCTGGGGAGAATGGTCCTACCTGGAGCCTCTGGCAGAAAGCTCCAGGGGAGACTCGAGGTCGACCCCTTGGCTTTTGGAGTCGGGGATATAAAGGATCCGAGGCCAGCTACACTCCCACTGAAAAAGAGATACTGGCAGCCTATGAAGGGTTTCGAGCTGCCTCAGAAGTGATCGGAACTGAAGCACAGCTCCTCCTGGCACCCCGGTTGCCTGTGCTGGGCTGGATGTTCAAAGGCAGGGTCTCCTCTACACATCATGCAACTGATGCTACATGGAGTAAGTGGGCCGCACTAATTACACAACGAGCTCGAATAGGAAATCCCAGTCGTCCAGGAATTCTAGAAGTCATCATGGACTGGCCAGAGGGCAAAGATTTTGGGATGTCACCAGAAGAGGAGGTGACGCGTGCTGAAGAGGCCCCACCATATAATGAACTGTCAGAGAGTGAAAAGCAATATGCCTTGTTTACTGATGGGTCCTGCTGTATTGTGGGAAAGCATCGGAGATGGAAGGCAGCTGTGTGGAGTCCCCTGTGACAAGTTGCAGAAACTGCTGAGGGAGAGGGTGAATCGAGTCAGTTTGCAGAGGTGAAAGCCATCCAGCTGGCCTTGGACATTGCTGAATGAGAAAAATGGCCAGTGCTTTATCTCTACACTGACTCATGGATGGTGGCAAACGCCCTGTGGGGGTGGTTGCAGCAATGGAAGCAGAGCAACTGGCAACGCAGAAGTAAACCCATCTGGGCTGCTGCATTGTGGCAAGATATCGCTGCTCGGGTGCAGAACCTGGTGGTGAAGGTACGCCACGTAGATGCTCATGTACCCAAGAGTCGGGCCACTGAGGAACACCAGAACAACCAGCAAGTGGATAAAGCTGCTAAGATTAAAGTGGCTCAAATGGACTTGGATTGGCAACATAAGGGTGAATTATTTTTAGCCCGGTGGGCCCATGACACCTCAGGCCATCAAGGCAGAGATGCAACATATAGATGGGCTCGTGATCGAGGGGTGGACTTAACGATGGACACTATTGCCCAGGTTATTCACGAATGTGAAACATGTGCTGCAATTAAGCAAGCCAAGCGGTTAAAGCCTCTCTGGTATGGAGGACGATGGCTGAAGTACAAGTATGGGGAGGCCTGGCAGATTGACTATATCACACTCCCACCAACCCGCCAGGGCAAGCGCTATGTGCTTACCATGGTGGAAGCAACCACCGGCTGGCTGGAAACATACGCTGTGTCCCATGCCACTGCCCGGAACACTATCCTGGGCCTTGAGAAACAAGTCTTGTGGCGACACGGCACCCCAGAGAGAATTGAGTCAGACAATGGGACTCATTTCCGGAACAACCTCATAGACACTTGGGCCAAAGAGCATGGCATTGAGTGGGTATACCACATCCCCTACCATGCACCAGCCTCTGGGAAAATCAAACGGTACAATGGGCTGTTAAAAACTACACTGAGAGCAATGGGTGGTGGGACTTTCAGACACTGGGATACACATTTACCAAAAGCCACCTGGTTGGTCAACAGTAGGGGATCTGCCAACAGGGCTGGCCCAGCCCAATCAGAACTTTTATGTACTGTAGAGGGGGATAAAGTTCCTGTGGTGCACATAAAGAATTTGTTGGGGAAGACAGTCTGGGTTATTCCTGCTTCAGGTAAAGGCAAACCCACTCGTGGGGTTGCTTTCACTCAGGGACCTGGATATACTTGGTGGGTAATGTGGGAAGATGGGGAAGTCCGATGTGTACCTCAAGGGGATTTGATTTTGGGGGAAAACAGCCAATGAACTCAATTGTACGCTGTTGCCTGCTCTATAACACTTTTATAGCCCACCAGCTAGATATCTTCAGGTCGCCAGCCATTGACCCTGACTTCCCTCCGATCATCACCTCAACAAAGAATGAATTTTGAGGAAACCAGACGAGCTCAGCAGTGACCAGACGAGTTTGGCGGTATCATCAGCAGGCCACAACCCAACACTACGTACCGTCCCTCCTGCCCTGAAAGACTATTACAAGAGATGGAGCCTGACATCATGGACTGGATGAGTTCAGCAATTTTACAGGGATTGGTCCATGGACTAGGGAATGATATCTTTCTCTGTGTGTGGGTGTGGGTGTATATATATATGTGTATATATATGGGACAGGGGTGATGGTGTGCTGAGAGATGTGGGATCTGAGCATGACATGAATGGTATGGAATAAGGGGTGGATACTGTCCTGGGTTCAGCTATAGCAGTCATTTTTCTCCTTCTTAGTAGCTGGTGCAGTGCTGTGTTTTTCACTTTCAGCCTGGGAACAACGCTGATAACACTGATGTTTTTAGTTGTTGCTAAGTAATGTTTATTCCAACCAAGGACTTTCTCAGTCTCATGCTTTGCCAGGGAGGAGGGGAAGCCGGGCGGAAGCAGAGACAGGACACCTGACCCAAACTGGCCAAAGGGGTATTCCATACCACAGCACGTCATGCCCAGTATATAAACCGGGGGGAGTTACCTGGAAGGCCCAGATCACTGCTCGGGTCGGGCTGGGTATCGGTCGGCGGGTGGTGAGCAATTGTATCCTCTCCCCTTGTTATTTCACTAATCGTTATTATCATTGGTGGTAGCAGTAGTGGTTTTGTATTACACCTTAGATACTGGACTGCCCTTATCTCAGTCTGTAGGAATTACATTCTTCCCATTCTTCTCCCCTTCCCTCCAGGAGCGGGGGGAGGAAGAAGAGGGGGAGTGAGTGAGCGGCTGCGTGGTTCCGATTTACCGGCTGGGCTCAAACCACGACAGACAGCTACTATAATAACATCATGCAGCTTTGGTGAGCAGTCCCCATAAGTGTTCCTGGGATGAACGGATCAAGTGTCTTGTGTATTTTAGGTAAATAATGGTCAGTAGAACAAAAGGTGTCAGTACAAGCAGCAACAAGATTTAGCCCAAGATGAGACACACCTGCATCGAGGTGTGTTTTGGCTTAAGCCCAGTGGGTAACTAGGAACCATGCAGTCGCTCGCTCCCCCCCTTCCTCTTCCCCCCGCTCTCGGAGGGATGGGGAGGAGAATCGGAAGAATGTAACTCCCACAGGTTGAGATAAGAACAGTCCGGTAACTAAGGCATAATACAAAACCACTACTCCTACCACCAATAATAATAATGATAAGGGAAATAACAAGGGGAGAGGATACAATTGCTCACCACCCGCTGACCAATACCCAGCCCAACCCGAGCAGTGATCTGCCCCTTCCAGGTATCTCCCCCATTTTATATACTGGGCATGATGTGCCATGGTATGGAATACCCCTTTGGCTAGTTTGGGTGAGGTGTCCTGCCTCTGTTTCCTCCCAGCTTCCCCTCCTCCCTGGCAGAGCCTGAGACTGTGCAAGTCTTTGGTCAGAGTAAACATTACTTAGCAACAACTGACACCATTGGTGTTATCAGCGTTGTTCCTCGGCTGAAAGTTAAAAACACACCACTGCACCAGCTAATAAGAAGCAGAAAAATTACTGCTATCGCTGAACCCAGGACAAGGTGTCTATATATGGCAAACCACAGCCCGTACTCAGATCACTGGGAATTCTGAGGCTGAGACCAACTTTATTTTGGGCAAGCCTTATTTCTACACCTTTTCTCTGCCCAGAACTTCCCGCAGGGTTTTTGCCTGGGGACTTTCCACAGGGACTTTTCACAGCATGTTGCTTTTCCGTGCCTGAGGATATCATGCACAGTCCCTCTTCTGGCGCTGCAGTGGCATCCCGCTGCCGCATCAGCTTCATGAGCAGTCCGTGCACTCTGCTCATTCGTCCGGGTCTTCATGACTCAGCCTTACGGTCTAACCTGGCCTACTGACCCCAGCGCTTGTTCGGTATCCACGTCTCGCTGCTTCTGTTTCATGGACTGCTCAAGCTTGTCATGCTGATGCCATATCTCCCCCTTCTTTTGCACATTCCCGCCATCACCTGTCTAAGAGCTCGATCAGCAAGAGACTGCATAAGTTTGCTTACACAGGGGATACATATTAAGCTAATAAATATTAATAAAGTGCTCCTACAAAAATTAATTTCCAAAATGTGACATCGTCATAACAGTCAGAATTAAAAGCACAAGTGGTCCTTTTTGATCTGGGGGGATGATGGGCTCTAGTACGATTCAATATCCTAGAGATATTTGGAGACAATATTATCAGTCTTCCCAGGTTACAGAGGCCTCCTTGTATACGTGAGGGGATTCCAGGCCATGCCCCATCTCTGCAGATTAAAAAGACGCCTCGAGGGAGTGATATTGGTGCGTTCAAAGAGCAAGATATATTAGGGGATGTATAGTTACACCAGACAGACTTGTTGTGATAGACAGATAAAGACAAGTTAACATTTTGAACTAGTGATTGGTCTCACCCTATACAATTAGAATACAAACACATATCTACTTTCACAGACCCTAACAAATCAAGTTCTTGAGGTTCTAAAAAGGTTTGTGGCTGATGCACCATCTAGCCATCCCAGGTGTTTTCTTTTGGCTGGTTGGGGATCCATGGCATAGTCAGTCCTTCTGCGACGAGGAGGCAGAGGACAAGGCTGGACGGACCCATCATGCAGGAACCCAACGAGGTCCTTTATCTGTGGAAATGCAAGCATAGCCTTGTCCTCAGGTTATTAAGGGGAATGGGCCTTCCCATTCATGAGTTTCAAGATCATGAATTTTAACATAGGCTTTTCCTGCTTTGACATCCCGAGAGCCACCAAAATGGTGTTCTATGGGAGACATATCATTTTCAATGCAGTTCAAAAAATTAAGAACATAAAGAGCCTTTTGTATTCGTTCATAGGGTGTGTATCCCCCACTCCCCCTTTTTTGTTTTGTTAGCATAGTCTTGAGGGTGCCATGCGCACGCTCAACAATTGCTTGGCCCGTGGGAGAGTATAGGATACCTGTAATATATTTGATACCCCATTGTTGGAAAAATGCTAAGGTAGTTTTGGCTGTATATCCAGGTCCATTGTCAGTTTTTACTTGAGCAGGGATCCCTAGAGTGGCAAATGCTGCCAAAAAGTGGCGTTTGACATTTCATGCCTTTTTGCCGATATGGGCTGACGCAAAAATGCAGGCAGAGTATGTATCGATTGACACATGGACATATTTTAATTGTCCAAACTCAGGGACATGTGTTACATCCGTTTGCCATAACTCCAAGGGACCCAAGCCACGAGGGTTAATGCCCATATGCGATACGGGAGAAGAAAACTGGCAATCAGGGCATGTTTGGATGATTTGTCAGGCTTGCTCACGAGTGAGGCGAAAAGTTCGCCTTAAAGCATTCGCACTTTGATGAAAAAACTCATGAGAAATCCGAGCTTGTTGAAATAAATCTGGGACATGCACTACTCCCATTAGTGAATCAGCAACCTTATTCCCCTCTGTAATTGGTCCAGGTAGGCTTGTGTGTGATCGGACATGTACTACAAAATAATGAGCATTGCAATGATTTAACAAATATTGCAGTTCTTTGAGCAATGCAAAGAGGTGGGGGTTTGTCACCTCCTTTAAATATGACCCTTCAAGGCGCATAATGATACCAGTAACATAAGCTGAGTCAGTGACTATACTGAGTGCTTGTTTAAAAAGCTGAAAACAGCGCACAACTGCTGCTAGTTCAACAATTTGGGGAGAACCTGAGACTATTCTGATGTTATTCTGCCACTGGCCATGAACATCTCTCCATACAATAACTGATTTCCCCATTTTCCCCGACCCGCTTGTGAATAAGGTCAATGCTCCGGGTATAGGTGTGGGACTCAACCATAAATCCAGTACTAAACCTATGTGGCCTAAAGACGTGAAAAGTTGATGTTGAGGGAAATGAATGTCGAGCTTCCCTGGATAATCAGCCAGGGAAAGCTGGAAAGACTGGCTAGTTTGTAAGAGCCAATCCACTTGCTGCTGTGTCATAGGTAAATAGATACATTGTGGTTCATGACCTGTCATGGCCATCAGACGGGATCGGCCCCGTTCAATGACCATTGCCAAAAGTTCCTGTCTTCTTGTTATGGTCTTTGTGAATTTGTGAGGTAAAAAAATCCACTCTAAGATAATTAATGGATCTCTATCTGTCGAGGACCACTGCCCTAAAAGGCCAAAGGGTTGAAATGTCAAAAATAAAACATAAAGGTAAATAGGCAGTTTGTCCTTTATGCGCTGAGCTTGTCATTTCATGATTGCTGTAGAGATTCTTTTGAGGGTGAGTTTCGCTGATGGAGTGAGTTGCCTGGGTGATGTCAAATCCGGATTGCCCTTCAACAGACAGAACAATGGATGTAGTTTTTCCGTCGTGATGCCTAACAGTGAGCGAAGCCAATTGATTACACCTAATAATTTTTGGAGGTCGTTAAGGGTGTTTATATGAGGTACAAGCCTGACTTTCTGAGGCACAATAGTTTGGTCTTGAATTTTCCATCCAAGATATTGCCAAGGTGCAAGTCTCTGAACTTTTTCTTGTGCTATACATAATCCAGCTGTGGTTACAGCTGTAGTGACATCTGTTAAGACTTTATCAGCCTCTGTTTTTTCCTTAGAGGCAATGAGAATATCATCCATATAATGATAGATCAAAGACTGAGGATGGGCTGTTCTTACCCCAGCTAAGGCTTTGGCCACATACCATTGACAAATGGTAGGGCTGTTACGCATGCCTTGGGGTATCACAGTCCGATTATATCTGTCGTGAGGTGCTGCTGCATTGATGGAAGGCACTGAAAAAGCAAATCGAGGTGCATCTTTAGGATGTAGAGGTATAGTGAAAAAACAGTCTTTTAAGTCTGTAACAATTAACGTCCAGTTTTGAGGCAACATGGTAGGTGAAGGGAGCCCAGGCTGCAACGCTCCCATAAGCTCGATTATTTTGTTGATGCATCGTAAATCCTGTAACAATCTCCATTTTCCACTTTTCTTCTGGATTGCAAACACCGGGGTGTTCCATGGGCTGGTGGATGGAACTATATGTCCAGCCTGCAACTGTTCTCTTATGAGATCATGCAGGTGATGCAGCTTCTCCTTAGAAAGGGGCCACTGATCTACCCAAACAGGGAGATCAGTTGTCCATGTTAAAGCAGGAATCTGCTGCGCATCAGCAGCCCCTAGGGAAAAGCTGTCTCTAATTTCAGACCCCATTGTCCAAGGCAGTCCCACCCCCAAAGGGTAGATGGTAGGGTCAACACATAAGGCTTTATGGTAGCTGTTCGACCATCTGGCCCTTGTATAATTAAAAAGTCTTGGCTTTGCTGAGGAGTTGTAGCTCGGCCAACTCCAGACAGGGCAGCATTGGGCTGAACTAAAGGCCATGCTGGAGGTCACACAGTTGCTGCAATCACTGTGACATCTGCTCCACTATCAAGAATTCCGCAAAGGGAAGCACTGCCCTTAAGGTGAGAATGAGTCACTTTGCACTGGAGCAGAGGTCGTTGCTGCTGTAAAGGTTGTGACCAATGTATCTGTGGCGCTCCAGTGGAGCCAAAACCTCCGGTGCCTCTTTGCTTTGTAGCAGTCCTCGGGGGGCAGGCCCGAAAATAAATCAACTGAGCAATCCTGGCACCTGCTGGAACAAGGCACGGGGGACTAGGTGTCCACATCATTATTTTGATTTCCCTTTCATAATCAGCATCAATAAGTCCAGGTAAAACAAAAAGTCCTTGTTTTGTGGCAGAAGATCTGCCAATGAGCAAGGCACTTAAACTGTTCCCTAAAGGCCCTTTTATACCTGTAGGGACAACTTGTACTTGAGTGTCTTTTAACTCTGTGGTGCAGGCGGTGGCCAAATCCACTCTGGCGCTTACAATGGTGCTGGCACAGAGCTGGCCTGCATGGCCACATGGTTCTGAGGGTCGATTTGTGTCTGAGCGCAACCCCCCGGCGCGCTCTGCCATTTGTTTCCCGACTGCTGCAGGGAGCGGCCGTCTTTATCAAATTTGGAATGACATTCATTAGCATAATGTCGTCCCTTACCACAGTGGGGACATATTCCAGGCCCCTGCCTTGCCCTTCCTTGCCCTGCTGGACATGATCGAAGACAATTTTTTTTCACATGTGCTCTTTTACCACAGGAAAAACACAGACCTTGTGAAAGACTCAGCGCTGCAAAGGCTTCAGCCATCAAGGCTGTGTTATGTGAAGTAGAACCAACATTCTGGCAGGCTTTTAGCATTTCAACGATAGTAGGATTTTTGCTTTGAAGGGGTTTCAATATTTTTTGACAATCGGCATTAGCATTTTCCATGGCTAATTGTTTAAACAATATTTCTCGAGCGGCAGAATTATCAACTTGTTTTTCGACCCCATCTCTGAGGCGATCTAAAAAAGTCATGAAGGGCTCACTTGCTCCCTGTCTAACATTAACAAATGATTGCTCATGGGAGCCTACATCAGGGACTTTACGTATCGCTTTTAACACAATCTGTTGAACCTGCGAGATTCCCTCCACGGGGATAAGGGCTTGTGCAGGCAGAGCCTGATAGCGTCCTTCCCCCATCAGCGCGTCTATAACAACGGTACATAGTGCACCCTGATTTTACAAGTTATCCATGGCAGATATGGTGGCAGCTATCCGCCATTCCAACATTAAAATTGTGAATTGCATGGGGGTCATTATTAACCGAGTGAGAGTCTTCCAATCATGCAGCGTAAGAGAATAAGAATCCGCAATTGCATTAATTAAATTCATAGTGAAGGGAGCACCAAGACCATTTTCTTTTACTGCTTTTCTCAGTTCTTTTATGACCTCATAGCTTAGAGGTGCCCAACTAGGGTTCTGGTTTTGATGATAGGTGACAGGGAAAGCCCCCAACAGTTCAACATCTCCACTGTCTCGAGCCCTCTGCCTAACAGCGGCCCATTGGTCATGAGGGTCCAGAGGAAATAAGTCCGGTTCTTGTTCTGGATTGATCGGTCCTGGGTCAAATGGATCATCGGGGGGGGGGCAGAGACTTTTTTTTTGACAGCCTCTGAATTCAATGCAGAGGCTTTTTTTTTTGACAGCCTCTGGATTTGATGCAGAGGCTTTTATTTTGACGCCCAACATGGGGCTAGACAACTGCTTGGATTCGGAGGGACTTTTGTGTGAGGCCGACCTGATATGGGATATTAGGGCTTCAAAAAGGATGTGCCATGCTCCTAAGAGCTCTACTGCAGTTTTATCAAAACGGGTCATGTGGTCCCACAGTTTTACCCCAACACGATCCCATAACTGAGGATCGTACACTGTTTGTGCATTTAAAGCAGGCTTCTGATCTTTAGCCCATATGAAGAGACGTTTTAAATTTGTGCTGTCCAAGTTTTTTTCCCGTTTGTCCAATATGTGTTGAAGGATATCAAGTACGTTTTTCTGTTCCTGAGTGATGGAGTTCCCCATCATGTTCTCAGCTGCTTATCTTCTGTCCTGCAGAATGGTAATTATGGTGCACCTCGAGCTTCCTTTCAGCTCCGTTTCTCGAGCTTCCTTTCAGCTCCGACTCTCGAGCTTCCTTTCAGCTCCATTTCTCGAGCTTCCTTTCAGCTCCGACTCTCGAGCTTCCTTTCAGCTCCATTTCTCGAGCTTCCTTTCAGCTCTATCTCTCGAGCTTCCTTTCAGCTCTGCCTCTCGAGCTTCCTTTCAGCTCCGACTCTCGAGCTTCCTTTCAGCTCTGACTCTCGAGCTTCCTTTCAGCTCTATCTCTCGAGCTGAACCCAGGGCTTGTTCAGTATCAAGGTCTCGCTGCTTCTGTTTAATGGACTGCTCAAGCTTGTCATGCTGATGCCGTCTCTCCCCACATCTATATGCATGCTAAACATCTGCGATCCCAACAGAGTCATCTGAGAATTGATCGATGCAGGTGATGAAGGCCGGAGAGCACTTTGTTCACTCTAATGCAGCCATGGGTTATCTTCCAGCTGCTTGACCACATGGGTTAGATGTCTGCCAGCTGATGGGAACTCAGACGATGACATATGGAGACATCAGTGCAAATCTACATTTGGGCACTAACAATCTGGACCTGAATCCAACCCACTGTATACTTTTTAGTAACTTCCCAGGATGGAAATCCTCACCAGCACACTAGATGAGGCCTACTACAGAAAATCCTGCCTTCTCAGCCTCCCCTAAACTTCTCAAATCTTCTCCTTAGCTATTTTCTGCTTTCCATTGTACTGTGGTTTAAACCCAGCCAGTAACTAAGTACCACTCAGCCGCTCACTCACACCCCATGCCCCCTCCTCAGGAAAGGATGGGGAGGAGAATCAAAAGAATGTAAAACCCACAGGTTGAGATAAGAACAGTTTAATAAATAAAGTAAAATATAGTGATAATAGCAAGAATACCAGCAATAATGATAATCATAGGAAACAACAACAACAACAACAAAAATAAAGACGTGGTGCCATGTTGCCAAATCACTTGTTTCTTAAGCCCTTTGTACTTCAGCCATCATCTTCCATACCAGAGAGGCTTGTAACCGCTTGGCTTGCTTAATTACAACACATTTCACATTCATGAATAACCTGGGCAACAGTGTCCATTGTTAAGTCCACCCCTCGATCACAAGCCCATCTATATGTTGCATCTCTGCCTTGATGGCCTGAAGTGTCATGGGCCCACCAGGCTAAAAATAATTCACCCTGGTGTTGCCAATCTAAATCCACCTGAGCCACTTCAATCTTAGCAGCTTCATCCACCTCTTGGTTGTTCTGATGTTCCTCAGTGGTCCGACTCTTGCCACAATGTAGCAGCCCAGATGGGTTTACCTCTGTGTTGCCAGTTGCTCTGCTTCCACTGCTGCAACCACCCCCACAGGGTATTTGACACCATCCATGAGTCAGTAGAGAGATAAAGTACTGGCCATTTTTCTTGTTCACCAATGTCCAAGGGCAGCTGGATGGCTTTCACCTCTGCAAACTGACTCGATTCACCCTCTCCTTCAGTAGTTTATGCAACTTGCTGTAGGAGACTCCATGCAGCTGCCTTCCATCTCCGATGCATTCCCACAATACGGCATGACCCATAAAGAATTTGCTGGAGAAGACAGTCTGGGTTATTCCTACTTCAGGTAAAGGCAAACCCACTCATGGGATTGCTTTCGCTCAAGGACCTGGATGTACTTGGTGAGTAATGTGGGAAGATGGGGAAGTCTGGTGTGTACCTCAAGGGGATTTAATTTTGGGGGAAAACAGCCAATGAACTCATTTATATGGTGTTGCCTGCTATATAACACTTCTATAGCCCATCAGCTAGATGCCTGTCTCTGCCACTCTGGACTTTGAAAAGAAGATATGTGCTGTCATGATCATCAGCAGAGAATAAAGTCATGGGAAAAACCTGTAGCAGCAGCTGGAGTCTCCCAGAACTATCCTCAGGTCACCATCGACTGACCCTGACTTCCCTTCAATCATCACCCCAACAAAGAATGAATTTTGATGAAACCAGACGAGCTCAGCAGTGACCAGATGAGTTCGGTGTTGTCGTCAGCAGGCAACAATCCAGCACTACACACTGTCTCTCCTGCCCTGAAAGACTGTTACAAGAGATGTAGCCTGACATTCTGGACTGAATGAATTCAGCAAACTTTATAGAGATGGTCCATGGACTAAAGAATGATATCTGTCTCTTTGCGTGTGTATATACATATGAGGCAAAAAGTGATGGTATATTGAAAAATGTGGGATTTGAGCATGACATGAATGGTATGGAATAAGGGATGGATACTCTCCTGGGTTTGGCTGTAACAGTTATTTTTCTCTTTCTTAGTACCTGGTGCAGTGCTGTGTTTCCGACTTTAGTCTGAGAACAATGCTGATAACACACAGATGTTTTTAGTTGTTGTTAAGTAATGCTTACCCTGATCAAGGACTCTTCAGTGTCATGCTCTGCCAGTGAAGAGGGGCATAAGAAGCCGGGAGGAAGCAGAGACAGGACAACTGACCCAAACTAGCCAAAGGGGTATTCCATACCACAGCACATCATGCCCAGTATATATACTGGGGGGAGTCACCCGGAAGCCCTAGATCATTGCTCAGGTCAGGCTGGGTATCAGTCGGCAGGTGATGAGTAATTGTATTGTGCATCACTTGTGTTTGTTTTTTTTTCTTTTCCCCTCCTAGTTTTATATTCTTTCCCCTTGTTATTTCCCTTATCATTATTATTAGTGGTGGTAGTAGTAGTTTTGTATTATACCTTAGTTACTGGACTGTTGTTATCTCAACCTGTGGGATTTACATTCTTTTGATTCTCCTCCCCATCCCTCTGGGAGCGGGGGCGGGGGGAAGAAGGGGAGGAGTGAGCAAGCGGCTGCGTTGTTCTGAGTTACCGGCTGGGCTTAAACCACAACAGTCTTTTGAAAATACAGCACCCAGCCTTCCACAGTGGGTCTCCCATTCAGGGAGGTCTCCAGTCCAAGGGAGGTCAACCCACCCAAGAACTAACTGAGCCCTCCCCTGCTTAGCTTCTGAGACAAGATGGTTTTGGGCTTATTCAGGGTGGTCTCGCCATAGGCAAAACACAAAGATCATATTCAGCAACATGCTGGTTTTCAGCAAAAGGAGCAGGCTGGTTTCAAGGGCATTGAAAGGATATTCAAGATCTTCAGCATTCCCAGAATCTACTGTAAATAGCATGGTGGGGGAGCAGAGGGTGTGAGGGAATGTCTCCTTCATAGGTTGACCCTCTGAGGGGAAAAACCCAGTTTATATACTGGGCATGATGTGCTGTGGTATGGAATACCCCTTTGGCTAGTTTGGGTCAGGTGTCCTGTCTCTGCTTCCTCCCGGCTTCTTGTGCCCCTCCTCACTGGCAGAGCATTAGAGACTGAAACGTCCTTGATCGGGGTAAGCATTACTTAGCAACAACTAGAACATTGGTGTGTTATCAGCATTGTTCTCAGATTAAAGCCAAAACACAGCACTGCACCAGCTACTAAGAATGAGAAAATTAACTGAACCCAGGACAAAAAGTTACACAGAAAGCATCAAAGCAACTCCTTCAAAATAGCCTGCATGAAGACCGAGGGAGATCAAGATGAGCTCCAGCCCACTATCTCTGCCTACTTAAAAGCTTTCCATGTCTCCTTCCCTAAAGTAGACCTTTCTACTGCTTTCATAATCCACAACAGAAAAGCCAACATTAACCAAAGATTGTTTTTTCTTTATAGTTCCACCCCCACACTTTTCCTAGCAGTAAATGGCAAGGAATTACAGGGGGGATGGGAATAAAATTAATACTGCTGCTCCACCACCATGTCCAGCAGCTCAGTAGACCTAACACAGATGTTCATGCTTATTGCACAAATTCATCCTGAAATGACTCATCCTAATTAATTCCACCAAATACCCTCCAGATGAAGGGTTATATCAAACAGGTTTCTGATATATAAATATATAGAAAACCTTATGCCTAAGGTTTTCCGTTCCTAAGCTACAGTTTTTCTGCAAAAGCTAAGTATGCAAGCAGGCATTTTAGAATTAAACACCATGGTTTAAAAGTCAGACTCTACTGTGGTGCATGCTTTGCAGCCAATTAATACAGCAATGAAAGTGGCCAGCAGTAATGCAAATCTCCGGGTGTCTTGACTCTGTAGTATCTATCTGAGACAATACAGTAATTTCTCATCTTCATCACAGGACTTCTCACGTCCTGTAGTGATGGGAGAGATTTAAGGTGGTGAGGAAACAACATCCCAAACAGAATGATAAACTGCAACTAATAATTGGTACCACAAATAAGTAGGTATCCTGACTTACGGAGAATGTTTCTCCTGCCTGTAAAAAGGCTGTTTAAGGATATAGGTGGATATAAATTTCCCCGTTGACAGTACTGGATACAACTGGGTCCTACTCAGCATTTCTTATAATTATCCCTGAAGTCCTTGTACAGCACTAGGAAGCAACATAGAGGATATTTATCAGAGCAACTCGCACACACGTTAGTAGGTGGGGAAAACTCTCCTCCTAATTGTGTAATCAAACTATTATTCTGCAGTTCATTAATGACAAGTGGCAATTGATGAAGATGTCTCTGTGATCAAGTAGTCACAGTAAGACCATCAAATCATCCACACAGACATCTATCACATCGTGCCGTCTCACCCCTCATCATGGCTCTTACCTCTGAACAGTTATCTCCAGTAACACAAACATGCTCAAACTACTTTGCAAAGTGAGTATTTACCCAATTTTACTGTTTACCTTGTAGGTAACGTGACTCATAAAACATATGTTTCAGTAAAACAAACTGGAAGGCACTCCGCATCCTCAGTGCTTGCAAAGCAGAAAGTGTAATGGAACGATACAGCCCAAAGCCTGTGGGACATAGGGATCTCACGTGGAGCTGGCTTGGGTTTTCAAGCAACAGCTTTCAAAACTGCCATTTTATCTTCCTCCTCCAAGTCCTTCTGGGCAGTTCACACAACAATTACAATGCAGCTTTTGCAGCTTACAGAGCAAGCTCTTCAGACAGCAAGGTGGAGACCCAAGTTCCAAATGCATCTGCACTTCCATGGTGGTATCTCACCCTTACAAATGTCTGGCCAGCAGTAGCAGAAGGCTGCCACCACCATGGCATCCTTCCCAGACATCACAGGCAGATAAAATCCTTCCTAGGAAGGACAGCAGAAGAGAGGCAAAGCAGAAGCAGGACCACAGTTGTCCCAGCACAGCTCAGGACATACCTGCTATTTGATCCTCCTTTGAAGCTGGACCACCTTGTTCTCCATGCTAATGTTGAGCTGCTTCAGGTGCTGTGCTGAGCAGGCCTCAATCTTCAGCTCCTGCCTGCCCTTCATGCATGGGTAGTAGCATTGCAGGACAATGGTGGCACTCCTGACCCAGTGGAAGCGAGTGCAGGCCAGCCAGCCACAGGCGTACTTCTGGAGGATGGTGGCTTTGTGTTCTGTGAGGATCTACAAAATAATCAAGGGAGAAAAGTCACCTGAAAAGGTAGCAGCACCTCTGATTTGGCTACAACATGGCACTCAACACTTCCCAATCTGCCTTCAAAAGGGCTTCTCCTCCAAGCAGGAGTGTCCTGGTAGGTGCAGGGGGTGATGGTTGGAAATAGAGGCTGTTATTTTGCATCCTCTTTCATAGAAAGGAAGGGGTACTTCAATCCCCCCTCCTGGGGGGTTTCTCCAGTCACTGTGCTCAACTGATGCAGGCAGGACACTCTCTAGGAGCCATGCTGCTCTCTAAAAAGAGTCCTGCTTGGCCAGTGCAATGAGGAAATGATCCTGGCTGGTGAGTAGAGGTGGGGGCAGGGGACATCTGGGCTCAAGTGAGACTTCATGGTCCACCTCAGAATAGTACTTAGATCCAGAAGATCCATAGTTAGCAGAATAAATAGCCATTAACAGACATGCCAACACTTAGCAATAAACTTACTGTCCCTTCAGCATCATCTATAATTCACACCAGAAGAGGTATGTAGATGTTTTTTTGTGTTCCACCCCTGCATTATGATAATTTATACTGCAGATGAATGCTATCCCGGTGGGATTTCATATCATGTGAATAACCTTCAAATAAAACCCTGGAGTCCTTTCACTACAGTCTGCAGCCAGTTCTCTTGCATAATTCAATTTATAGAAACTTATATCTGGTTTTGTGAGACTTCTAGCATTTTTGCATTTAATTTCTCCCCCCAAATTTAACAGCAATATTTTCAGTAGGAAGCAGTTAAATTCCTTTCTCTAAAACTGAAGGCTGACATATTAGAGATACAACCAGCATGTTGTTAACAACTTTATTATGTTGATCTATGCTGCAGTATTATGAGGAAAGAAATAGCAGGAGAATTTAAAGATTACAAGACACTTTGCTGTTATTAGTTTGGGATAAGTTGTCTCAGAAAAGTTACCATAGTAGCTTCTCTTACAAATCTTTTGTTTACCCTACGTCTTTCTTTGCACTTGCAAATTTTAATTCAGAATAAAGGGACCGTGTGAACTTAGCATGCAGTAGGAGTTACTCTGAAATGAGCTTTTTATGACTCCGGCCCTGGAACTCTTACAGATGGAGAAAGTTGGGATGCCCAAAGAGCTAGAAGAAATGCTACTGCATTGCCTTGGGGACATATTCCAGCCACACAGCAAAGTCTTGGTGGGCACTGGGCACGTCCTGACCCCACAGAGCATCACCTGCAGCCCTGCATCTGTTTCTAAGCATGCACTTGAACCAACACCTATCTCCAACACTTATATCCAGGTGCTCCAGAGATTAAGTATGTTAAGGTTCAAGAGGCCTGACCTTCAGCCAATTTCTGTTGGGTTTTTGGGTTGCCTTGAATCTCAGAGAGTTTAAATCCTGGATGAGCTACCACTCCTGTAGAGGCTTCCAATTTTAAAAAAAGATGCTAAAAAAGCAGTGGCAGCACAAATTCCTGATCACCAGCATTGAGCTGCTCTGTTTTGGAGGACATGGCTGATCTCTCTGGTGGGTCACCAGGTGTCCAGATAACCTCCATCACCTCCAGGAGCAGGCTCTCCCCTCCTGGCTCATTGTGCCTCTGGCTTCTTTGAGTATCCCTGTGACCACAATTACATATAAATTTAGGTGACTACCTGTCCTGGGTTCAGCCGTAACAGTTATTTTTCTCCTTCTTAGAAGCTGGTGCAGTGCTGTGTTTTTGACTTTAATCTGAGAACAATGCTGATAACACACCAATGTTTTTAGTTCTTGCTAAGTAATGCTTATGCCAATCAAGGACTATTCATTCTCTCATGCTCTGCCAGTGAGGAGGGGCATGGGAAGACGGGAGGAAGCAGAGACAGGACACCTGACCCAAACTAGCCAAAGGGGTATTCCATACCATGGCACATCATGCTCAGTATATAAACTGGGGAGAGTTACGCAGAACTCCTCGGGTCAAGATGGGTATCGGTCAGTGGGTGGTGATCAAGTGTATTGTGCATCACTTGTGTTTATTGTTTTCTTTTTTTTCCTTTCCCCTTTTAGTTTTATATTCTCTCCCCTTGTTATTTCCCTTATCATCATTATTACTAGTGGTGGTAGTATTGGTTTTGTATTATACCTTAGTTACTAGACTGTTCTTATCTCAGCCTGTAGGATTTACATTCTTTCGATTATCCTCGCCATCCCTCTGGATGTAATGGGAATTTTTAACAATTACACTTCTTTTATTTCCTTCATTCAGGGGGTCAACCTAAGAAGGAGACATTCCCCTCACAACCGCCACTCCCCCACCAGGATATTTACAGTAGAAGCAGATTCTGGGAATGTTAAAGATCTTGAATATCCTTTCAATGCCCTTGAAACCAGCCTGCTCCTCTTGCTGGGAACCAGCATGTTGCTGCATATGCTCTCTATGTTTTGCCTACAGCCACCGATCTTGACCGATCTTGGAAGCTAAGCCGGGTCCGGCTTGAGTCTTGTATAAGGTTAAAAGACTATTTAAGAATACCATCAAGAGATCTTCCCTGAGGCTGGACAGTCATGAGTGGCAGGGTGTGTGGGATCATACGGGCAAGCTCCTAGGCCAGTTGGCGCCTCCAGTGCTTTGGAACTTCACTACTGAACAAATAAGAAATCCGGAACAATTAGCAGAACACTTAGACGAGGTGTGCTGTCGTCCTGGCAATACCGGAGAGGGAGAACTTACTGCAATGTTCTGTGGCTTGGCCTATGCCTAGAGAGCCCTATTCTGTAAGGAGCAGGAAAAAGATGTCTCTGGATCTGATGGCAAAGCAACAGGCACTACTCAAACACCAAGCACAGCAGTTAGTTACACCAACCCCAGTGACAAGGAGAGCAGGTACTCAAACCCTGACAGCAACAGACATTGCAGCCACTCCAACCCCATTGAAAGACATTGCAGCCACTCCAACCCCAGTGACAGACAGTGCAGACAATTCAACCCCAGTGAAAGACACTGCAGCTGAACCAAAGGATCAATCCATACCAGTATCAATTGTCCCTATAAGCAAGAGGAAAAGCAAGCGAAAGGCATGAAAAACAACTCATGCAGTGAAGGAAGATGAAGACTCAACGCGCGAACTAGAGGGGGCAACATCTGAATAAGAGGAATCACTACAGGAATCAGACGCAGAGGAAGAGGTAACTTCTTGATCCCTGACCTTGACTGAGCTGTGGAATATGCGAAAAGATTTCACTTGTCTTCCAGGGGAGCACATCATCACCTGGTTGCTCTGATGCTGGGATAGTGGGACCTAAAGTCACAAACTAGAAGGTAGGGAAGCCAAGAAACTGGGATCACTTGCTAGGGAAGGGGAAATCAACAAAGAGATTGCAAAAGAGAAATGAGTCCTCAGCCTCTGGAGGCAGCTCTTGGCAACATAAGGGTGAATTATTTTTAGCCCCATGGGCCCATGACACCTCAGGCCACCAAGGCAGAGATGCAACATATAGATGGGCTTGTGATCGAGGGGTGGACTTAACAATGGGCAGTATTGCCCAGGTTATTCATGAATATGAAACATGTGCTGCAGTTAAGCAAGCCAAGCGGTTACAGCCTCTCTGGTATGGAGGATGATGGCTGAAGTACACATATGGAGAGGCCTGGCAGGTTGACTATATCACACTCCCCCTGACCCACCAAGACAAGCGCCGTGTGCTTACCATGGTGGAAGCAGCCACCGGATGGCTGGAAACATGCTGTGCCCATACCATTGCCCGGAACACTATTCTGGGCCTTGAGAAACAAGTATTGTGGCAACACAGCATCCCAGAAAGAATTGAGTCAGACAATGGGACTCATTTCTGGAACAACCTTATAGACACTAGGGCCAAAGAGCATGGCATTGAGTGGGTATATCACATCCCCTATCACGCACCAGCCTCTGGGAAAATCAAACGGTACAATGGGCTGTTAAAACCTACACTGAGAGCAATGGGTGGTGGGACTTGGAAACACTGGGATACACATTTACCAAAAGCCACCTGGTTGGTCAACATGAGGGGATCTGCCAAGAGGGCTGGCCCAGCCTAATCAGAACTTTTACGTACTGTAGAGGGGGATAAAGTTCCTGTGTTGCACATAAAGAATTTGTTGGGGAAGGCAGTTGGGGTTATTCCTGCTTCAGGTAAAGGCAAACCCACTTGTGGGGTTGCTTTTGCTCAGGGACCTGGATATACTTGGTGGGTAATGCAGGAAGATGAGGAAGTCCGGTGTATACCTCAAGGGGATTTAATTTTGGGGGAAAACAGCCAATGAACTCAATTGTACACTGTTGCCTGCTCTATAACACTTTTATAGCCCATCAGCTAGATGCCCATCTCCACCACTCTGGGCTTTGAAAAGAAGATATGTGCTGTCATGTTCATCAGCAGTGAATAAAATAATGGGAAAGCTGGCAGCAGCAGCTGGAATCTCCCAGAACTATCCTCAGGTCACCATCGACTGACCCTGATTTCCTTCCAATCATCATCCCAACAAACAATGAACTTCGATGAAACCAGATGAGCTCAGCAGTGACCAGATGAGTTCAGTGGTGTCATCAGCAGGCAACAATCCAACACTACACACCATCTCTCCTGTCCTGTAAGGCTGTTACAAGAGATGTAGCCTGACATCATGGACTGAATGAACTCAGCAAGCTTTATAGGGATGGTCCATGGACTAAGGAATGATATTTGTCTCTTTGTGTGTGTGTGTATATATATGTATATGAGGCAAAAAGCAATGGTATATTGAAAAATGTGGGATCTCATCATGACGTGAATGGTATGGAATAAGGGATGGATACTGTCCTGGGTTCAGCTGTTACAGTTATTTTTCTCCTTCTTAGTAGCTGGTGCAGTGCTATGTTTTCGACTTTAGTCTGAGAACAATGCTGATAACACACAGATGTTTTTAGTTGTTGTTAAGTAATGCTTACCCTGATCAAGGACTCTTCAGTCTCATGCTCTGCCAGACATTTATTTTCACTATCTGGTCATGGTGCAATGAAGCAAAGTCACTTTTACCCTTTCTTTTATATTTATAAAAGTAATTTTTTTCCTTCAGAGCAGGGATTTCCCTATAATGTCACTTGTTATTCCCCTATAGCAGATAGCAATGGAAAATTACCAAAAAGAAAACCGCATTGAAATATCTCAAACAAATTAATCCCTTTATTTCCTATTTCATGCTTGTACAATTAAAGAAGAAGATTAGGAGGGATCATGCAGTGCCAAAAGGAGGAGGAACATGAATATGATAAAATATTAATGGTGTCACCAGCACTACTTGGGCGCTCCACTCTGGAGCCCTGTCTAAGCCCATCTCCAGGAGCCATGCAAGGGATGCACGGTTTCAGCTTCAAGACCATCAAATAGAGAAGCAATTGGGCTGGGATAAATGAAGGCTATCAGTGTATTTCTCTATTTTCAGCCCAGCTCAGGGCTGCTGTGAGGCTGCAAATCAGGCGTGGCTCAAAAACTCATACAGCTCTCACTGGTTTTGTGACTTCTGGAGACACACAGTGGTTACCACAAGCAGGACAAAGGAAATCATGCAGCTTTGACCTCTGTGTCTCACTACAATAACAGACTCAGGAAAATTTGTGTAGATACCAAGAGTGAAATTAAGACAAGAACAATATCATATGCCGCTCATCATCAGTGTCCTGGGTTCAGCTACAGCAGTCATTTTTCTCCTTCTTAGTAGCTGGTGCAGTGCTGTGTTTTTTAACTTTCAGCCTGGGAACAACGCTGATAGCAGCAATGGTTTTAGTTCTTGCTAAGTAATGCTTATGCCGATCAAGGACTATTCATTCTCTCATGCTCTGCAGTGAGGAGGGGAAGCTGGGAGGAAGCAGAAACAGGACACCTGACCCAAACTAGACAAAGGGGTATTCCATACCATGGCACATCATGCCCAGTATATAAACCAGGGGGAGTTACCCGAGAGGCCCAGATCGCTGCTTGGGTCGGGCCGGGTATCAGTCGGCGGGTGGTGAGCAATTGTATCCTCTCCCCTTGTTATTTCCCTTATCATTATTATTATTGCTGGTAGGAGTAGTGGTTTTGTATTATACCTTAGTTACTGGACTGCTCTTATCTCAACCCGTGGGAGTTATATTCTTGCGATTCTCCTCCCCATCCCTCCGGGAGCAGGGGAAGGAAGAAAGGGGGGGGAGTGAACGAGCAACTGCGTGGTTCTGAGTTACCGGTTGGGCTCGGACCAGGACAGTTCTTTGTGGCGCCCAATGTGGGACTCGAAGGGTTCAGATAAAGACAGATCTGATCAGAGTGTGTCTAATCATATTCGTGATAAGCATTCATTGTTACTACTCATCACAATGTTAATTTACTTGCTTTCAGAGTCGTTGTGCTTGATCTCAGAGTTTCAGCATGTCGTACCTTACTTAGAGCCAGTATTTGCTGTTTTAGTGTTTATCGGCTGAGGTGCATGGGCTAAGGTTATTGTTTCACTGTACTTCATGGTAATGACTTGTAATACAATAGACTCATTGATCATGAAACTGGTCTGGCTTGCGCTCCCAGCGTGGCCATCACCACTATACTTTCAGAGGTATATAATGAAATTTTTTAGCAATTGCATAACATTTTTTTTCTCCTTGGGGGGTCAACCTACGAAGGAGGCATTCCCTTACAACCCCCGCTCCCCCACCAGCCTATTTACAACAGCATTTGAGAGTTCTGAAGGTTTTGGATGGCCTTTGAATACCCTTGAGACCTGCCTGCTGATTGTGCTGGGGATCAGCATGTTGGCACACATACGGAGTGTGTTTTAGCCATGGCCATCCCACCCTGGGAACAATCTATTTCGTCTAATCTCGAAAGTTAAGCAGTATCGGGTTCAAATCTGGTCTAGGGTTAGACGACGATATAGGAGGACCACCAAGAGATTTTCCCTGAGGCTGGACAGTCATGAGTGGCAGGGTGTGTGGGATAGTATGGGCAAGTATCTAGGCCAGTGGGCCCCTCCAGTGCTTTGGAACTTCACCACTGAACAAGTGCAACATCCGGAAAAGCTAGTAAAACACTTAAACGAGGTGCGCTGTCATCCTGGTTATACCAGAGAGGGACAACTCACTGCAACGTGCCGGGGCTTGGCCTATGCCTACAGAGCCCTGCTCAACACTATCCAGCACCTTCAAAGGGAAAAAAATGTCTCTGGATCTGATGGCAAAGCAACAGACAACGCAGCTATGCCAACTCCAAGCACAGCAGCTACACCAACCCCAGTGACAAGCACAGCAGCTACTCAAACCCTGACAGCAAGAGACAGCGCAGCTGTTGGTGTTACTCAACCCCCAAGCACAACAGCTGCACCAACCGTGGGAACAGACGCTGCAGTGACTTGAACCACAGTGACAAACACTGCAGCTAAATCAAATGGCCAATTTGTGACAATATCTGTTGCCCCTGCAAGCAAAAGCAGACGAGAGGCACAAAGAGCAACACCTTCAATGAAGAAAGATGAAGTCCCAATGCAATTACTACAGGGGACGGGATCTGAACAAGAGTTACTACTACGTGGATCAGAGGAAGAGGAAGAAGAAAAAGAGGTGACTTCTCGACCCTGGACCTCAAACGAGCTGCGGTTTCACCCACCTTCCAGGGGAGCACATCGTCACCTGGTTGCTCCGATGCTGGGACAATGGGGACGACAGTCACGAACTAGAAGGTAGGGAAGCCAAGCAGCTGGGATCACTTGCTAGGGAAGGAGGAATTGACAAAGCGATTGCAAAAGAAAAGCGAGCCCTTGGCCTTTGGAGGCGGCTCCTCGCAGCTGCGAAGGAAAGGTTTCCCTACAAGGACGATATTATGAGTCGCTCAGCCAACTGGACCACGATAGAGAAAGGCATCCAGTCCCTGAGGGAATCAGCCATTCTAGAGATGATCTATCGTAGGCCGGATGCCAGGAACACATCCGTAGATCCAGATCAAGTCGAATGTACATGACCCATGTGGTGGAAACTTACACGGAGTGCACCATCATCATATGCCCACACATTGGCATCAATGACCTGGAATGACGGAATATCACCAACAGTGGATTGCCTGATTCGTCAACTCCGAGAGTTCGAAAACAATCTCACCCCTTCCATCATTTCAGCTGTGGAAAAACTGTCCCAGGAGTTCAAACAATTGAGAGACGATTTATCCGATCTATCCAGCTCCCCACGTGTACCAACCCATGTCTCACCTATTAACAGAAGGCGCCCTACTGCTCGAGAGTGAAAACATAGGAGGCACACGCCACGGGCCACCCTATGGTTTTACCATCGGAATCACGGAGAAGACATGAGAAAGTGGGATGGAAAACCTACTTCAGCTCTGGAGCAACGGGTGCGTGAACTGAAGAGGAGAACAACGGTCAAGGACGACCCTCCCATGAAAGTCGCTGCTCCAGTCTCTGGTGAGCAGTTTCCCAGATGGAGTGGAAGAGCTGATTTTACTCCAGCTCCTGTGATAAGGAATACTAATCCCTTTCTACAAGACATAAAAGGACAATCTTATGATCACTATTAGAGAGGCCCTGCCTCCAGCCAGGTGGAGGAGAGGGACAATCGGGTTTACTGGACTGTGTGGATCAGATGGCCTGGCACATCAGTCCCACAGGAGTATAAGGCTCTAGTAGATACCGCTGCACAGTGCACCCTGATGCCATCAAGGTATCAAGGGGTGGAACCCATTTATGTTTCTGGAGTGACAGGAGGATCCCAAGAGTTGTCTGTACTGGAGGCTGAAATCAGCCTGACTGCGAAGGAGTGGCAAAAGCACCCCATTGTGACTGGTCCAGGGGCTCCATGCATCCTTGGCATAGGCTATCTCAGGAGAGGGTACTTCAAAGTCACAAAAGGGTACTGGTGGTCTTTTGGTATCGCTGCCTTGGAGACAGAGGAAATGAAGCAGCTGTCCACCTTGCCCGGTCTCTCAGAGGATCCTTCTGTTGTGGGGTTGCTGAAGGTCGAAGAACAACAAGTGCCAATTGCGACCACAACAGTGCACCGGCAGCAATATCGCACCAACTGAGACTCGCTGATTCCCATCCATAAGCTGATCCGTAGACTGGAGAGCCAAGGAGTGATCAGCAGGACCCGCTCACCCTTTAATAGCCCCATATGGCCAGTGCAAAAGGCTAATGGAGAGTGAAGACTAACAGTAGACTATCGTGGCCTGAATCAAGTCACACCACCATTGAGTGCTGCCGTACCGGACATGCTAGAACTTCAATATGAACTGGAGTCACAGGTAGCCAAGTGGTATGCCACAAGTGATATTGCCGGTACATTTTTCTCAATCCCTTTGGCAGCAGAGTGCAGGCCACAGTTTGCTTTCACTTGGAGGGGCGTCCAGTACTCTTGGAACCGACTGCCCCAGGGGTGGAAACACAGCCCTACCATCTGCCATGGATTGATCCAGACTGCACTGGAACAGGGGCAAGCTCCAGAGCACCTGCAATACATTGATGACATCATCGTGTGGGGTGATACAGCGGAAGAAGTTTTTGAGAAAGGGAGGAAGATAATCCAAATCTTGCTGAAGGCCGGTTTTGCCATAAAACGGAATAAGGTCAAGGGACCTGCACAGGAGATTCAATTTTTGGGAATAAAATGGCAAGATGGACGCCGCCAGATCCCCACAGACGTGATCAACAAGATAACAGCAATGTCTCCACCAACTAACAAGAAAGAAACACAAGCTTTCTTAGGTCTTGTGGGGTTCTGGAGAATGCGCATCACAAATTACAGTCTGATTGTAAGCCCTCTCTATCACGTGACCCGGAAGAAGAATGATTTCAAATGGGGCCCTGAGCAACAACAAGCCCTTGAACAAATTAAACGAGAAATAGTTCATGCAGTAGCCCTTGGACCAGTCCAGGCCAGGCCAGATGTGAAAAATGTGCTCTATACCGCAGCTGGGGAGAATGGTCCTACCTGGAGCCTCTGGCAGAAAGCTCCAGGGGAGACTCGAGGTCGACCCCTCGGCTTTTGGAGTCGGGGATAGAAAGGATCCAAGGCCAGCTATACTCCCACTGAGAAAGAGATACTGGCAGCCTATGAAGGGGTTTGCGCTGCTTCAGAAGTGATTGGAACTGAAGCACAGCTTCTCCTGGCACCCCGGTTGCCTGTGCTGGGCTGGATGTTCAAAGGCAGGGCCTCCTCTACACATCACGCAACCGATGCTAGATGGACTAAGTGGGCTGCACTAATTACACAACGAGCTCGAATAGGAAATCCCAGTTGTCCAGGAATTCTAGAAGTCATCATGGACTGGCCAGAGGGCAAAGATTTTGGGATGTCACCAGAAGAGGAGGTGACGCGTGCTGAAGAGGCCCCACCATATAATGAACTGTCAGAGAGTGAAAAACAATATGCCTTGTTTACTGATGGGTCCTGCTGTATTGTGGGAAAGCATCGGAGATGGAAGGCAGCTGTGTGGAGTCCCCTGTGACAAGTTGCAGCAACTGCTGAAGGAGAGGGTGGATCGAGTCAGTTTGCAGAGGTGAAAGCCATCCAGCTGGCCTTGGACATTGCTGAATGAGAATAATGGCTGGTACTTGATCTCTCTACTGACTCATGGATGGTGGCAAATGCCCTGTGGGCGTGGTTGCAGCAATGGAAGCAGAGCAACTGGCAACGCAGGGGTAAACCCATCTGGGCTGCTGCATTGTGGCAAGGCATTGCTGCCCGGGTGCAGAACCTGGTGGTGAAGGTACACCACGTAGACGCTCATGTACCTAAGAGTCAGGCCACTGAGGAACACCAGAACAACCAGCAAGTGGATAAAGCTGCTAAGATTGAAGTGGCTCAAATGGACTTGGATTGGCAACATAAGGGTGAATTATTTTTAGCCTGGTGGGCCCATGACACCTCAGGCCATCAAGGCAGAGATGCAACATATAGATGGGCTCGTGATCGAGGGGTGGACTTAACAATGGACACTATTGCCCAGGTTATTCACAAATGTGAAACATGTGCTGCAGTTAAGGAAGCCGAGCAGTTAAAGCCTCTCTGGTATGGAGGACGATGGCTGAAGTACAGATATGGGGAGGCCTGGCAGACTGACTATATCACACTCCCACCGACCCGCCAAGGCAAGCGCCGTGTGCTTAACATGGTGGAAGCAACCACCGGATGGCAGGAAACATACGCTGTGCCCCACGCCACTGCCCGGGACACTATCCTGGGCCTTGAGAAACAAGTCTTGTGGCAACATGGCACCCCAGAAAGAATTGAGTCAGAGAATGGGACTCATTTCTGGAGCTAACTTATAGACACTTGGGCCAAAGAGCATGGCATTCAGTGGGTAGATCACATGCCCTACCATGCACCAGCCTCTGGGAAGATCGAAAGGTATTTTGGGCTGTTAAAAACTGCGCTGATAGCAATAGGTAGTATGACTTTCCAACATTGGGATACTCATTTAGCAATGGCCACCTGGTTGGTCAACACTAGGGGATCTGCCACCAGGGCTACCCTGGCTGATGCAAGATATCTGAGAGATATTAAACCATCTTCATTTAAAAGTGGTCTTATTTACTATTAAAAGATAAGGTCTAGATTTTGTTCAGAGGCTGTTATTCCTGCCTAGGACTCACTCTGGACCTGCAAATATCTGTAGCAAGAGTTCCCTCTAAGCTGATGAGCCCAGTAACATGGAAGAGAATCTGGGAGCCAACTGGAGACAATGGAGTTCTACCCATCCCGGTGTTAAGGTAACACTGCTGAGGTTGTAATGCTGTAAACTGAGCCACACCAACAGTAGAAGGAAGAAGTTCATAGTTCTGCATTGAGAAACATGGAAAGATATCTACCAATACATTGTCACATATGAGTCACTTGATTTGGGACTGTATTAATAAAACAAACAAAAAAACCCAACCACAGAGAGGAAAAAAAAAAACAAAAAAAAGAAAAGAAGTCTTTTTATAAGTCCCACCCCTGCCTGAAGTCTGCAGGCAGGCCCTGTGGACAGGGGAGAGATCACAGTGAGCTGGAGTCTACAATATAAAGGAAAGGCGTTACCAACCAGTTTAAAGTGTTAAAAGCTATCACTCTGTCTGCCTGATGCTCCCTTGCCCACACCTCCTTCCCCTCAGGCTCTCTTCAAAGATGATTAGTTTTATATAAAAAGATGTGCAGAAGGATAAAAGACTTGCTTCATTAAAGGCAAAATCAAGGTCTGGATGTGCTGGTGATAGTGTTATTAAAAACATCCCAAACCCTCAACCGCCAACCCCCCCTCCAAGCACCCCACAGTATAATGGCTTGGAGGTAACGGTGCAGAATAAAGTGTGTCTATTCTTGGTTCACTCATTTCAATGTTTGGTGGTGCAAGTGCGCAAGACAGACACTGTAAGAGGGCCACCACCAACTCCTGCACTGGAAGTGCAAGTCTTCACAGGTCACTGCTAATGATACGAGTTCTGACCTGAAGACACTAGGAAATGACTGAGTGCAAAGCAGAATTCCTGGATTGATGTGAGGACATTACCTTCTTTAAGGACTTCACTCAGTCATTACATTTTAAAGGTTTCACCTAATCTCTCTTATAATGTTAACATAAGATATTTCTTTAAAACCCAAAATACTTAAAAAGCGTGGTGGGAAACAGTTATTTGATCAAAGCGATGAAACACTACCTAGTGGTCATTCTTTTAAAAAGTAATAACAAAGATTAAGGCTATTTTAAGCTTTGCAAAATTATTAAAAAAAATTTAAAAAATCAAGACATCTTGTCAAATCACCTCCGTTTACTTTTGCCAGAAGACAACAAAGCTCTGTATTATTATGTCAGTAAGTCATAATTTCAGTAAGTCATAATTTCCTGCCTGACCAATTTGGTGGCCTTCTATGATGGGGCTACGGAACTGATGGACAGCAGCAGAGCAGTTGACGTCATCTACCTGGACTTCTGCAAAGCGTTCGACACTGTCCCTCACGACATCCTTGTCTCTAAATTGGAGAGACATCAATTTGATAGATGGACCACTCGGTGGATAAAAAACTGGCTGGATGGCCACACGCAAAGAGTTGTGGTCAACGGCTCAATGTCCAGTTGGAAAACAGTAACGAGTGGTGTCCCTCAGGGATCGGTGTTGGGACCTGTCTCGTTCAACATCTTTGTCAGTGACATGGACAGTGGGATTGAGTGTGCCCTCAGCAAGTTTGCCGACGACACCAAGCTGTGTGGTTCGGTTGATAGGCTGGTGGGAAGGAATGCCATCCAGAGGGACCTGGACACGCTTGTGAGGTGGGCCGATGCCAACCTTATGAAGTTTAACCAAGCCAAGTGCAAGGTCCTACATCTGGGTTGGGGAAATCCCAGGCACAGCTACAGGTCGGGTGGAGAAGAGATTCAGAGCAGCCCTGAGGAGAAGGACTTGGGGGTGTTGGTTGATGAGAAACTTAACATGAGTTGGCAGTGTGTGCTTGCAGCCCAGAAAGCCAACCATATCCCGGGCTGCATAAAAAGAAGCGTGACCAGCAGGTCAAAGGAGGTGATCCTGCCCCTCTACTCTGCTCTCGTGAGACCTCACTTGGAGTACTGCGTACAGTTCTGGTGTCCTCAACATAAAAAGGACATGGAGCTGTTGGAGCGAGTCCAGAGGAGGGCCACGAGCATGATAAGGGGGCTGGAGCACCTCCCGTATGAAGACAGGCTGAGAAAGTTGGGGTTATTCAGCCTGGAAGTGAAGAGCAGAGCAACAACTCAACATTAGCCAGTTACTGCAATCAGGATGTTCCCCAGCTGGAGAAATTTTCAGCTAAGTTATTTTGCTGGCACCATAGAAGCAATTCTGCTGATATACCAAGAAGCATAGTGCTGGTCCTGACACTGCTGCCCCTGTAACTAACTACCGTCTGCTGCAGTCACTGATTTAACTTGCTAAAAACCATGTACATCTCTCCAATGCTACAAAAATTAACAAGATGTTCTTACCCTCTTTCTTACTAAATCATAATTTTATGGTAAATTCCCCTTCAACTACACACAAGTCCCTGATGCTTTTTTCAAATCCATGTAAGAAAGTGAAAACCTTGAGTCCTTGCAAATGTTAAACACCTTTCAAGTAGTAATTTTTAAGCAGGTAGTCCCTTCTGTTAATGTATTTCAGTTGGACTCGTATAAAAAGTTCTGCAACGGAATTCAGAGAATGTGAATCTCTACAAGTCCTACAGAACCAGAAAATACAGTTAAATCTCTTGTTGCTCTAGAATCCTTAAGAGAACTCACCACTCCTGCTCCAAGGAACAGCACTTTCTGCTCTGCAAGTGGTTTACCCATGGCTTTCTCTGCTGCCAGCGGTCCTGCCAAGGCCACTGAAGCCATACCTGTAAAACCAGTAGAAATCTAAGGTGAGTTAAACACATCTACATGGCAGATTATGGTTTTAGGTAAAGTTTCTGTATATACATTAAGAAACATAAAAAAAAGAGGTATACCTTGAATATAGTTATTGAAGGTACAATAGTTCTCTGTATTTTCTTAAAAACCAAAAAGCACTGTGGTTTCCAAATTCTTCGAATTGGATAAGTGTGCTATGGCCATACCCACAGAACATAGCAAATATTCCTATCGCTAGACACAAAGAAATACAATCCTTTTAAAACAAATCCTGCATGTAATTAGTTATCTTTGGAAGGAGGATGTCCTCAGGCCTTTCACTGCTTAACAGTTCCATATCTGTTCTGTGCATATTTAACAGATAACTACAAGCAGCGTGTTCTAGGTCACAGAGAAAAATCATTACAGAGCCAGAAATACAGCCATGTCTCTTGACTTTGAATCCTATCCTTATACCCTAAATGACCATTTCAAAGGCAGCGTGTTAAGTGTTTTTGTGTGTCCTGGGTTCAGCTGTAGCAGGTATTTTTCTCCTTCTTAGTAGCTGGTGCAGTGCCATGTTTTTTTACTTTAGTCTGAGAACAGTGCTGGTAACAAACCAATGTTTTCAGTTCTTGCTAAGTAATGTTTACTGCGACCAAGGACTTCTCAGTCTCCTGCTCTGCCAGTGAAGAGGGGCACAAGAAGCCAGGAGGAAGCAGAGACAGGACACCTGACCCAAACTAGCCAAAGGGGTATTCCATACCACAGCACGTCATGCCCAGTATATAAACTGGGGGGAGTTACCCGGAAGGCCCAGATCGCTGCTTGTGTCGGGCTGGGTATCGGTTGGCGGGTGGTGAGCAATTGCATTCTCTCCCCTTGTTGTTTCCCTTATCATTATTAGTATTCGTGGTGGTAGTAGTGGTTTTGTATTATACCTTAGTTACTGGACTGTTCTTATCTCAACCCGTGGGAGTTACATTCTTCCGATTCTCCTCCCCATCCCTCCTGGAGCGGGGGGAGGAAGAAGGGGGGAGTGAGCGAGCGGCTGCATGGTTCCGAGTTACCGGCTGGGCTTAAACGATAACAAACAATTGTCCCAAAGGTCCACAAAAATGCCCCAGGTTGGAATAGTACCAATGGTATTAGTTATCCCTAAAAACCTGTATGCTTGGGAATCTAGAGATCATAGGTCATTGAATCAGTACTCAATGGATTTTACCCCCATATTAATTATTATTGCCAGTTCTATTTTCAAGTGAGCACTGGAACAGGCTGCCCAGGGGGGTTGTGAAGTCTCCCTCTCTGGAGACACTAAAAACCTGTGTAGACACATTCCTGTGTAACCTGCTCTAGCTGGCCCTGCTTTGGCAGCATGAGAGTTACATTCTTTCGATTCTCCTCCCCATCCCTCTTGGAGCTGGGGGAGTAAGAAAGGGGGGAGTGAGTGAGTGGCTGCGTGGTTCTGAGTTACCGGCTGGGCTTAAACCGCAACACTAAAGTTCAACGTCGATATAGGAGGACTACCAAGAGATTTTCCCCAAGGCTGGACAGTCATGAGTGGCAGGGTGTGTGGGATCATATGGGCAAGCATATGGGACAGTGGGCCCCTCCAGTGCAGTGAACAAGTGTGAAATCCGGAAAAATTAGCAGAACACTTAAACAAGGTGTGCTGCTGTTCTGGCGATACCAGAGAGGGTCAACTTGCTGCAACATGCTGGGGCTTGGCCTGCGCCTACAGAGTGTCTCTGTAAAAAGATGTCTCTGGATCTGATGGCAAAGCAACAGACAGTGCAGCTCCTCAACCCCCAAGCACAGCAGCTACACCAACCCCGAGAACAGACACTGCAGCCACTCCAACCCCAGTGATAGACAGTGCAGCTAAATGAAAGGACTAATCTGTGCCAGTGTCAGTTGCCCCTATAAGCAAGGGAAAAGCAAGCGAGAGCCACAAAGAGCAACTTGTGCAGTGAAGAAAGATGAAGACCCAATGTGTGTACTACAGGGGACAGCATCACTCGCCAGAGAAGGGGGAACTGACAAACCAATTGCAAAATAGAAATGAGTCGTCAGCCTTTGGAGGTGGCTCTTGGCACCTGTGAAGGAAAGGTATCCCTAAAAGGAAGATGTTATGTTTCGCTCAACCAAGGGGACCACGATACAGAGAGGCCTCCAGTACCTGAGGGAATCAGCCATTCTAGAGATGATCTATCGTAGGCTCGATGCTGGGAATGCACCCGTAGATCCAGATGAAGTCGAAAGTACATGACCCATGTGGCCGAAACTTACACAGAGGGTGCCATCATCATATGCCCACTCATTGGCATCAATGACCTGGAGTGAGGCAGCAACGCCAACAGTGGATGAAGTGACTCGTCAACTCTGAGAGTTCGAAGACAATCTCACCCCTTCCATCATTTCAGCTGTGGAAAAACTCCTGACCCAGGAGTGCAAACAATTGAGAGACGATCTATCCAGCTCCCCACGTGCACCAACCCGCATCTCAGCTACTAACAGAAGGCGCCCTATCGCCCGAGAGAGAAGATATAGGGGGTACACGCCATGGGCCACCCTACGGTTTTATCTGCGTGATCACGGAGAAGACATGAGAAAGTGGGATGGAAAATCTACCTCAGTTCTGGAGGAACGGGTGCGTGAACTGAAGAGGAGAACAATGGTCAGTGATGATCCTCCCAAGAAAGTTGTTGCTCCAGTCTTCAGTGAGCAGCTTCCCAGATGGAGCTCTGAAGCACAGCTCCTCCTGGCACCCCGGTTGCCCGTGCTGCGCTGGATGTTCAAAGGCAGGGTCTCCTCTACACATCATGCAACCGATGCTAGATGGACTAAGTGGGCCGCACTAATTACACAACGAGCTCGAATAGGAAATCCCAGTCGTCCAGGATTTCTAGAAGTCATCATGGACTGGCCAGAGGGTATAGATTTTGGAATGTCACCAGAGGAGGAGATGATGCGTGCTGAATAGGCCCCACCATATAATGAACTGTCAGAGAGTGAAAAACAATATGCCTTGTTTACTGATGGGTCCTGCCGTATTGTGGGAAAGCATTGGAGATGGAAGGCAGGGGAGCACATTGTCACCTGGTTGCTCCAATGTTGGGACAGTGGGGCTGAGCTGGGGGAGGACGAAGTGGTGGGGAGTGAGTGAGCGGCTGCGTGGTTCCGAGTTACCGGCTGCGCTTAAACCACGACAGTTACAGAAACCAGCCACCGAGCCAGGTATACCAGAGGAAGTGGAGAATACACCCCGCAGGTATGGGCTGCTGGAGCACCAGGACGATCACGAAATTGCAGAACCACTAACTATTCATCTGAAACCAAACATCAGAGCGGTAAGAGAGAAACAATATCCTATAAAACTGGAAGCAAGAAAAGGACTAGAGCCTCTAATAGAAAATTTTATCGAATACTTTGGGACAAAAATGGACTGTATTTGCACTTCACATGGTAACAACCATTCTGGAACAGAAAAGCAGTCACTGGCTTTCCCCAAGCAGGCTGTTAAAATATCAGGCTGTGCTTTTAGAACAAGAGGACGTAGAATTGAAAGTAACGAACCTTTTGAACCCAGCAGTGGTTTTGACAACTGATCCAGAAGCAGGAGAGCTGACTCACAACTATTTACAGACTATTGAGCACATGTATTCTAGTCATACTGGAATACCTGCAAGATACATCCCTGAACGATGTGGACTACAAACTGTGGATGGTAGGAGCTTTGTGAAAATGGAAACTGGAAAGCAGGATACGCTGCGGTAACCAAACATAAGATAATAGAGGCTAAATCCCGGCATTCCCCCCCCCCCCAACACATCAGCACAGAAAGCCGAGCTGATGGTTCTACTGAGAGTTATGGAATTATCAGAAAGTCAAAATTTGCTTTTAAGGCACAACAATTTGATAACACTCCAGTGAATATTAGTAATCGTATTGCTGACAAAGCAGCCAAAGCAGCTGTGGGTGGGGAACTTTTATTAATATTGCCTCATAATGAAGTTCCAAGTTATCAAACAGAGGATGAGAAATTACCTAGCCTATTAGGAGCCAAGAAGAATGATGAAGGATGGTAGGTTACACCAAACAGGCAAGTAATAATTGCCCAGCCTCTTACGAGAAGAAAACCACCAGGCAACTCATGGGGGAACAGAATCAATGACTGAGGCTTTAAAGCTCCGAGTTCTGAGTATGCAAATGGCTGGAATTATAAAAGCGTTATAAAGAAGTGTGAACCTTGTTTACCATGCTAAGAGGCTCTCACCTAGAACAACAAAGGCAATTGTCTGGGAGACTATTGGCAAGTGGACTTTAGAAAATTACCACGACATAACGGGCTCAAGTTATATATATATTATATATATATTGGTACTAATAGATATGTTTTCTGGTTGGCCGGAGGCTTTCCCTTGTCGCACCGATATGGCTCGTGAAGTAGTAAAATATTTATTGAATCAGATAATACCCCAATATGGTGTACCAGCAGGCTTGTCCTCGGACAGAGGTCTGCATTTTGTTGCAGAAGTAGTTAGGAAGGTGGGAGAGTGTTTGGGAATCAAGTGGGAGCTGCATACCCTATATATATCTCAGGCTAGTGGGAAAGTGGAATGTATGAATCGGACACTCAAGTTACAATTAATTAAAATATGTCAAGAAACTTCTTTAACTTGGTTACAAGCCCTACCAATTGCTTTGTTAAGGATATGAATACAGCCAGGAAGGAATCATGTGAGTCCATATGAACTGATGTATGGGTGGCCTTACCAACTGCCTTTTGTTCCTGGTGATATGTCTCCGCAGGGAAAACAGGATCTCAGACAATACCTGCTGGCACTGGGTAAAACTCTCAGCTCTGGTAATATAAAGAACTGGCTTGATGGCCGCACGCAAAGAGTTGTGGTCAACGGCTCAATGTCCAGTTGGAAACCTGTAACGAGTGGTGTCCCTCAGGGATCGGTGTTGGGACCGGTCCTGTTCAACATCTTTGTCGGCGACATGGACAGGGGGATTGAGTGCGCCCTCAGCAAGTTTGCTGATGACACCAAGCTGTGTGGTTCGGTTGATACACTGGAGGGAAGGGATGCCATCCAGAGGGACCTGGACACGCTTGTGAGGTGGGCTGATGCCAACCTTATGAAGTTTAACCAAGCCAAGTGTAAGGTCCTACACCTGGGTCGGGGCAATCCCAGGCACTGCTACAGGTTGGGCGGAGAAGAGATTCAGAGCAGCCCTGAGGAGAAGGACTTGGGGGTGTTGGTTGATGAGAAGCTTAACATGAGCCGGCAGTGTGCGCTTGCAGCCCAGAAAGCCAACTGTATCCTGGGCTGCATCAAAAGAAGCATGACCAGCAGGTCAAAGGAGGTGATCCTGCCCCTCTACTCTGCTCTCATGAGACCTCACTTGGAGTACTGCGTACAGTTCTGGTGTCCTCAACATAAAAAGGACATGGAGCTGTTGGAGCAAGTCCAGAGGAGGGCCATGAGGATGATAAGAGGGCTGGAGCACCTCCCGTATGAAGACAGGCTGAGAGAGTTGGGGCTGTTCAGCCTGGAGAAGAGAAGGCTGCATGGAGACCTCATAGCAGCCTTCCAGTATCTGAAGGGGGCCTCTAAGGATGCTGGGGAGGGACTCTTCCTTAGGGACTATAGTGGTAGGACAGGGGGCAATGGCTTCAAACTTAAACAGAGGAAGTTTAGATTAGATATAAGGAAGAAGTTCTTTACAGTGAGGGTGGTGAAGCACTGGAATGGGTTGCCCAGGGAGGTTGTGGATGCTCCATCCCTGGCGGTGTTCAAGGCCAGGTTGGACAGAGCCTTGGGCCACATGGTTTAGTGCGAGGTGTCCCTGCCCACGGCAGGGGGGTTGGAACTAGATGATCTTAAGGTCCTTTCCAACCCTTACTATTCTATGATTCTATGATTCTATGACCTTGGTAGGACATTACCCAAACTGCAGCTGGACAATGCAACTCCAGATTAAGGGACCCCAAACTGGCTATTGGAATGCTCCAGAAGGGAAAGGGTGGTATTGATTTATTGATTGTGTAATAATACTGCTAGAAAGGCCCTTTCCCCAGGGTGGCCTGGAACATATATGTTGGGTGTTGTACTCCCGGGTGCTATATAGGCATTACAAATTGAGGTATCCAGCCTATCCCAGGTAACATTGCAGAACCATATGGCTCTTAGCACATACATAGACCAGAGCAGCAGAATATCCACAGATCTAGCAGAAATCTGGAAGCAGACAAAGATCTTACATCAGGCCATTAGAGATGATACTGGGGATTTGAAGAATTATGGCATGGACTTACTTCTTGGCTACCGAATTGGATATGGTTAAAAAACTTATGGTTAAAAAACTTATAGTATTATAGTAATAATTCGTGTCTGTATCCTAGCATGCATCATAACTCAATTTTTTAGTTGCTGGTCACAATGGTATATTAGAATCAAATATGGGTAAAGGGTATAGAATGAGACTTACAGGATATATGTATATCCTATAAGTCTCAAAGGGGGGAAATGTAAGCTTAAATTTTAAACTAACAATAGTGTGTGTGCCTTTAACATAGTAGAATAGACCAAACTGTTCTAACTTACTAACACGTAGAGAGAAAGGAATGTTCGGCTGATGGGGGAAGGAACATCACAGGACTGATAACAACTATGGAGACAGTAAATAAGACCAAGGATGCTAGCCTTCAAGATAGCAGAGTGGCGCCCAGTGTGGAGCGAGACTGGAACAGAACAGAAGCAAGGACATACCAACTGCTAACTCAGCACTAGGACCTTGCGAGCGTGCGCAAGCACTGAGGTCATTCAGTAAACACAGTGAGAAAGACTATTGGCGACCACCAGAGACCCCCACTCAGCAAGAAAGCGCATGCTTAATCAGGATGCAAATATTATAATTAGTTCCTGGGAAAGCTATGAATATGCATGAGTATGCTAAATATATATAGCTGCTGTTGGCAAGGAACAGGTGTGCTCACCTTTGCAAAACAATTTGCATGTGTGCCCAACGCTGCAATAAAGAATGCTGCTTTCTAAAACTCCAAATTGAGTCTTAGAGAGTTTCTCTGACTGACTTTTACGGTAACAGATTAACAAGTTGAATAAGACTGGACCCAGTACTGATCCCTGGGGAACACCACTGACTACAGGCCTCCAACTGGATTCTACTCCACTGATCACAACCCTCTGAGCTCTGCCATTCAGCCAGTCCTCAATCCGCCTCACTGTCCATTCGTCTAACCCACGCTTCCTAAACTTAACTACGAGGATGTTATGGAAGACAGTGTCAAAAGCCTTGCTGACATCTAGGTAGATAACATCTACTGCTCTCCCCTCGTCAACCCATTCTGCCATGTCATCATAGAAGGTTATCAGATTGGTCAAACATGAATTCCCCTTGGTGAATCCATGCTGACTACTCCCGATGACCTTCTTTTCTTCTACATGCTTGGTGATGACCTCCAGAATGACCTTTCCAGGGATGGAGGTGAGGCTAACTGGCTGGTAGTTTCCTGGGTCCTCCTTCTTGCCCTTTTTGAAGATGAGGGTAACATTGGCCTTCCTCCAGTCACTGGGCACCTCTCCCATTCTCCATGATTTTTCAAAGATGATGGAGAGCAGCAGAGCAACATCATCTGCCAGCTCCCTCAGTACCCGTGGGTGCATTCCACCAGGGCCCATGGATTTCTGGGTGTTAAGTCTGTCTAGCCTATCCCTAACCCAACCCTCTATGACCAGGGGAAGTCTTCCTTTCTGCAGCCCTCATCTCTAACCTTCGAAGTCTGGGACTCCTGAAGGCTGTCCTTAGCGGTAAAGATTGAGGCAAAGAATGCATTCAGTAATTCCACCTTCTCCATGTCTCCTGTTACCAGGACACCCATCTGATTCAGTAGTGGCCCCACATTTTCCCTTATCTTCCTTTTGCTGCTGACATACTTGTAGAAGCCCTTCTTCTTGTCCTTGATGTCCTTTGCCAAACTAAATTATTCACGGGCCATGGCCACCTTCGTCACATCCCTGCATACCCTGATGATCAATGTTCCTATAGTCCTCCAACTTGGCCTGTCCCCTTTTCCACCTCCTGTAATTTTGTTTCTTGAGTTTAAGGCTTACTAGGAGCTCCCTGCTCATCCATGCAGGTCTCCTGCCCCCTTTGCCCAATTTCTTCATCATGGGGATACACTGGTCTTGGGCTTGGAGGAAGTGGTGCTTAAATATCAACCAGCTCTCTTCGACTCCCTTCTCTTCTAGAGCCTCCCTTCTCTTTTAGAGCCCTATCCCATGGTGTCCTGGGTTCAGCAGTAGCAGTCATTTTTCTCCTTCTTAGTAGCTGGCGCAGTGCTGTGTTTTCAACTTTAGCCTGGGAACAACGCTGATAACACACCGATGTTTTTAGTTCTTGCTAAGTAATGTTTACTCCGACCAAGGACTTTCTCAGTCTCATGGTCTGCCAGGGAGGAGGGGAAGCCGGGAGGAAGCAGAGACAGGACACGTGACCCAAACTGGCCAAAGGGGTATTCCATGCCACGGCACATCATGCCCAGTATATAAACTGGGGGGAGTTACCCGGCCCAGATTGCTGCTTGTGTCAGGCCGGGTATCGGTCGGTAGGTGGTGAGGAATTGTATTTTCTCCCCTTGTTATTTCCCTTATCATTATTATTATTGGTGGTGGTGGTAGTAGTAGTTTGGTATTATACCTTAGATACTGGACTGTTCTTATCTCAACCCGTGGGAGTTACATTCTTCCGATTCTCATCCTCATCCCTCCGGGAGCAGGGGGAGGAAGAAGGGGGGGGGGGAGTGAGCGAGCGGCTGTGTGGTTCCGAGTTACCGGCCGGGCTTAAACAACGACAGTTCTTTTTGGCACCCAACGTGGGGCTCGAAGGCTTGAGATAGCAACAGATCTGAACAGAGTGTGTCTAATCATATTTGTGATAAGCATTCATTGTTTCGGATTAATAGTCACTCGTTACAATGTTGATTTATTTGCTCTTGGAGTTGTTGCGCTTGATCTCAGAGTATCAGCATGTCATACCTTACCTGAAGCCAATATTTGCTGTTTTTACGTTTATTGTCTTTGGGGCCTGGGATAAGGTTCTTGTTTCGCTGTACTTCATGGTAATGACTTGCAATACAATAGACTCATTGATCATGAAACTGGGCTGGTATGGGTTCTCAGCGTGGTCATCACCTCTGTACTATGGGAGGCATGTAATGGGAATTTTTAACAATTACACATCTTTCTTTTTCCTTCCCTTGGGGGTCAACCTATGGAGGAGATATTCCCTCACACCCTCCACTCCCCCACCAGGCCATTTACAGTAGGAGTAGATTCTGGAAAAGTTAAGGATCCTGAATATCCTTTCAATGCCCTCGAAAGCACCGTGCTCCTTTTGCTGGGAACCAGCTTGTTGCTGCATATGCTCTCTATGTTTTGCCCACGGCCACACCACCCTCAAAACGCCCGATCTTGTCCGATCTCGAAAGCTAAGCTGGGTCCGGCTCAGGTCTTGTCTAAGGTTAAACAACTATTTAAAAATACTACCAAGAGATCTTCCCCAAGGCTGGACAGTCATGAGTGGCAGGGTATGTGGGATTGTATGGGCAAGCACTTAAGCCAGTTGGCCCCTCCAGTGCTTTGGAATTTCACTCCTGAACAAATGCAGAATCCAGAAAAATTAGCAGAACACTTAGACGAGGTGTGCTGTTGTCCTGGCAATACCAGAGAGGGACAACTTGCTGCAACGTGCTGGGGCTTGGCCTATGCCTATAGGGCCCTGTTCCATAAGGAGCAGGAAAAAGATGTCCCTGGATCTGATGGCAAAGCAACAGACAACGCAGCTACTCAAACCCCAAGCACAGCAGCTACACCAACCCCAGTGACAAGTACAGCATCTACTCAAACCCGACAGCAACAGACAATGCAGCTGCTGGTGCTACTCAACCCCCAAGCACAGCAGGTGCACCAACCCTGACAACAGATACTGCAGCCACTCCCCCCAGTTTATATACTGAGCAGCAGGAGCGGCACCACAGGGATGCTGCGGGGAGCGGGGCTGCGATGGCTGCGGCTGGCGGCTGTGCTGGGGGCTCTGTGCTGCGCTGCCACGGGGGGCAGCAGCCCGGTGTGGGCGGCCCAGCCTGTGTGAGATGCTGCGGGAGGTGGAGCCGCTCATGGAAGACACGCAGCACAAGCTGCGCAACGTGGTGCAAGAGATGGAAGCTGAAGAGGAAGGGGCAAAAAAACTGTCAGAAGTAAACTTTGAAAACCTACCTCCCAACTACCATAATGAGTCCAACACAGAAACCAGAATTGGCAATGTCGGGCTCGGTTAGTACTTGGATGGGAGACTGCCTGGGAATCCCGGGTGCTGTAGGCTTTTTCCAAAAGAACTGTCGTGGTTTAAGCCCGGCCGGTAACTCGGAACCACACAGCCGCTCGCTCACTCCCCCCCTTCTTCCTCCCCCTGCTCCCAGAGGGATGGGGAGGAGAATCGGAAGAATGTAACTCCCACGGGTTGAGATAAGAGCAGTCCCGCAACTAAGGTATAATACAAAACTACTACTGCCACCACCAATAACAATAATGATAAGGGAAATAACAAGGGGAGAAAATACAATTCCTCACCACCTGCCGACCGATACCCGGCCTGACACAAGCAGCAATCTGGGCCTTCCAGGTAACTCCCCCAGTTTATATACTGGGCATGATGTGCCGTGGCATGGAATACCCCTTTGGCTAGTTTGGGTCACGTGTCCTGTCTCTGCTTCCTCCCGGCTTCCCCTCCTCCCTGGCAGACCATGAGACTGAGAAAGTCCTTGGTCGGAGTAAACATTACTTAGCAAGAACTAAAAACATCGGTGTGTTATCAGCGTTGTTCCCAGGCTAAAGTTGAAAACACAGCACTGCGCCAGCTACTAAGAAGGAGAAAATGACTGCTACTGCTGAACCCAGGAAACTGCTACGGCTGAACTCAGGACACATGGGATTCCTCTAAGCAGGTCTTTGAAAAGGCTGAACTTCACTCTCCAGAAATTCAGGGTTCTAGTCCTGCTTATGTTTTGCTGCCCCCAGGCATGATCCCGAGTTCCAGCATCTCATGATTCCTACAGCCAAGGCTACCCCCAACCTTTACATCATCAACCAGTCCTTCTTGGTTTGTAAGTACAAGGTCTAGCAACAGACCTTTCCTCTTTCGCTCCTCCACCACTTGTAACAAAAAGTTATCTTCAGTGATCTGCAGCAATTTCCTGGACTGTGCATGCTGGGCCATGTTATCCCTCTAACAAATATCTGTGTGGTTGAAGGCCCCAGGAGAACCAGGGCCTGTGAGCATGAGGCTGTTTCCAGCTGCCCATAGAAAGCCTCATCAACTTCCTCCTCCTGATCAGGTGGCCTATAGTAAACACCCACAACAGTGTCCCCCATATTAGCCTGTCTCTTAATTCTCACCCATAGACTCTCAACTCATTCATCTGTCCCTGGGTAGAGCTTGATACATTCCAGTTGCTCTCTCACATAAAGAGTAACTCCACCACCTCGCCTCTCTAACCGGTCCTTTCTAAAAATTACATAGCTGTCCATGACAACATTCCAGTCATGAGCTATCCCACCACGCCTCAGTAATTGTGATGAGATCATGGCCTTGCGACCGCACATAGATTTCCATTTCATCCTGTTTATTTCCCATGGTACGTGCGTTTGTATACAGGCACTTCAGAGAAGTAATTTTACAACTAGGTTCCCTAGAAGGTGTTCAAGACTCACCATAAACACCCTTGATAAAATTAGCCCTACGATCCTCATTTTGAGAGGCAGTCAAACACCACCTATTCCTGCACTGGTTAGCAAGATCTATCCCCCAGGAGGAAGCAACAACGTGAGCACTGACACTCTAGACCCTACACCCCCACCCCCACCCCCCCGAGTCCTTCAATTTAAAGACCATCTCACCAAACTGGCCAGCCTGCTGCCAAAGATTCTCTTACCCCTACTAGACAGATGTATCCCATCCCTCCCTAACAGTCTACAATCATAAACACTGCCATAAAAGATAATAAAAAATATTTTTACAAATATGTTAGCAATAAAGGAGGGCCAAGGAGAACCTCCATCCTTTACTAGATACTAGGGGAAACCTAGGAAAAGGCTGAGGTACTTGATGCTGCCTTTGCCTCAGTCTTCAATAGTCAAACCAGCCATTCTCAGGGTACTCAGTTCCCTGAGCTGGATGACAGAAATGGGGAGCCGATTGAAGTTCCCATAATCCAAGAAGAAATGGTTAGTGATCTCCTGCTCCACTTAGACATATACAAGTCTATGGGGCCAGATGGGTTCCACCCAAGAGTGCTGAAGGAGCCAGCAGAAGAGCTCACCAAGCCACTTTCCATTATTTATCAGCAGTCCTGGTCTAGTGGGCAGGTCCCAGAGGATTGGAGGTTGGCCAACGTGACGCCTCTCTACAAAAAGGACAGGAAGACCCCAGAAACTACAGGCCTGTCAGCTTGACCTCAGTGCTGGGGAAGGTCATGGAGCAGATAATCCTAAGTGAGATCACAAAGCACATGCAGGAAAACTTGGGGATCAGGCCCAGTCAGCATGGGTTCATGAAGGGCAGGTCCTGCTTGACCAACCTGATTTCCTTTTATGACAAGGTGACCTTCCTGGTTGATGAGGGAAAGGCTGTGGACATTGTCTGTTTGGGCTTTAGTAAAGCATTTGACACTGTCTCCCACAGCTTTCTCCTGGAGAAACTGGCTACTCATGGCCTGGACAGGTGTATTCTTCACTGAGTTAAAAACTGGCTGGATGGCAGAGCCCAAAATAGTGGTGGTAGATGGTGTCACATCTAGTTGGCAACTGGTCACTAGTGGTGTCCCTCAGGGCTCAGTGTTAGGGCCAGTGACATTGTTTAATATCTTCATTGATGATCTGGATGAGAGGATTGAGTGCACCCTCAGTAAATTTGCAGACAACACCAAGTTGGCTGGGAGCGTTGATCTGCTGGAGGATAGGAAGGCTCTGCAGAGGGATCTGGACAGGCTGGATCAATAGGCTGTGGACAGTGGTATGAGGTTCAACAAGGCAAAGTGCCAGGTCCTGCATTCGTGCCACAACAACCCCATGCAACACTATAGGCTTGGGGAAGAGTGGCTGGAAGGCTGCTCAGCGGAAAAGGACCTGGGGGTGCTGATTAATGGCTGCTGAACATGAGCCAGCTTGTGCCCAGGTGGCCAAGAAGGCCAACAGCATCCTGGCCTCTATCAGCAATAGTGTGGCCAGCAGGACTAGGGAAGTGATCATCCCCCTGTACTCGGCACTGGTGAGGCCACACCTCAAATAATGTGTTCAGTTCTGGGCCCCTCACTACAAGAGAGATATTGAGATGCTGGAGTGGGTCCAGAGAAGGGCAACGAAGCTGGTGAAGGGTCTGGAGAATAAGTCTTATGAGGAACAGCTGAGGCACCTGGGGTTGTTTAGTCTGGAGAAGAGAAGGCTCAGGGGGGACCTTATTGCCCTCTACAACTACCTGAAAAGAGGATGGAGAGAGGAGGTGGCTGGTCTCTTTTCCAAGTTACAAGTGATAGGACAAGAGGTAACAGCCTCAAAGCTGTGCCAGGGGAGGTTTTAGATTCGATATTAGGAAAAATTTCTTCACAGAGAGGGTGATCGCGTACTGAAACAGGCTTCCCAGGGAAGTCATAGAATCACCGTCCCTGGAAGTGTTCAAAACCATGTAGATGAGGCCCTTGGTGATATGGTTTAGTGGTGGACTTGGTAGTTCTGGGGTAAAGGTTGGATTTTACGATCTTAAAGGTCTTTTCCAACCTAGTTGATTCTATGAAATGAGATTGTCCTAACAGTGTTCTAAGCACCCAGTAAGCTTAAAATGTTGCCTTGTCACAGTAGGGATCTCCAGCAGAATAAAAGTTCCTGAAGCCAATTAACTGTAATTTGAATCCCTGTCACAGAGCAGAAAATCAATCATGGAAGACTGTAAATATATATGGATGCCAGCAAGGCAGTTACAGTACCTTCTACAATTGTTCAGCCGCAACACCAAGGTCATTACTGATATAGCTCACGACCTTTTCTGAGCCACCCTGGCAATAAACACTCGCAAGCTGGCCCTTCAAACATAAAACCCCTAGCCCGTTGATCATAGAATCATAGAATAGTTTGGGTTGGAAGGGACCTTTAAAGGTCATCTAGTCCAACCCCCCTGCAATGAGCAGGGACATCTTCAACTAGATCATGTTGACCAGAACCACATCCAGCCTGGCCTTGAACGTCTCCAGGGATTGCGCATCTACCACCTCTCTGGGAAACCTGTTCCAGTATTTTACAAATCCTCATCGTAAAGAATTTCTTCTTCACATCCAGCCTGAATCTCCCCTCTTTTAGTTTAAAACCATTACCCCTCATCCTATTGCAACAGGCCCTGCTCAAAAGTCTCTTTCCCCATCTTTCTTATAGGTCCCTTTTAAGAATTGAAAGGCCATAACGAGGTCTCCCTGGAGTCTTCTCTTCTCCAGGCTGAACAACTCCAGCTCTCTCAGCCTTTCCTCATAAGAGAGGTGCTCCATCCCTCTGATCATTTTTTGTGGCCCACCTCTGGACCCTCTCCAACAGGTCCATATCTTTCCTGTACTGAGGACTCCAGAGCTGGATGCAGTACTCCAGGTGGGGTCTCACCAGAGCAGAGCAGAGGAGCAGAATCACCTCCCTCAACCTGCTGGTCACGCTCCTTTGGATGCAGCCCAAGATACGACTGGCTGCCTGAGCTGCAAGCGCACATTGCCTGCTCATGTCCAATCTTTCATCCACCGGTACCCCCAAGTCCTTCTTCTCTGGGGAACTCTCGATCCCTTCATCCCCCAGCCTGTATTGATACCAGGGGTTGCCCTGACCCAGGTGCAGGACCCTGCACTTGGCCCCGTTGAACCTCATGAAGTTCGCGTGAGCCTACCTCTTGAGCTTGTCCAAGTCCCTCTGTATAGCTTCCTGTCCCTTGGGCGTGTCAACTACACCACTCAGCTTCGTGTCATCTGCAAACTTGCTGATGGCACACTCAATCCCACTGTCTATGTCATTGATGAAGATATTAAAGAGTACTGGTCCCAATATGGACCCCTGAGGTACACCACTTGTCACTGGTGTCCATCCAGACATTGAGCTATTAACCACTACCCTCTGGATGTGACCATCCAGCCAATTCCTCATCCACTGAACACTCCACCCATTGAATCCATATGTCTCCAGTTTGGAGATAAGGATGTTGTGGGGTACTGCGTCAAAGGCTTTACAGAAGTCCAGATAGTCCTTTGTCCACTGATGTAGTAACTCCCTCATAGAAGGCCACTAGGTTGGTCAGGCAGGACTGATGTAGGTGTAAGTATGCCATGCAAAAGACAGGTAAGGATGGCAAAGAAAAGAAAATAAAAGCCAAACAACAAATGGTAAGAGAAAAACCTACTCCGATGGCAAAGAACAAGAGCAGATTAATTTACACATGGGGAAGGGGTGGTTTTTCTGTTAGCGATGCTGCCATCTTGCAGTTCTTATTTCAGGGCCCACGTATATTAAAGGACACCAAATGTTCTGTAGAGTTGATAAGGTACTCTAAAAGCTAAACATAAGTAAACTAAAACACAAGTCATAAAATGCATGATCTCAAAGCTGCCAGCAGAAGATAAATCCCTTTATCTGTGCCTGTATATGCATCGATACAATATATATATATGCACATGGAGGCACTGTGGGCAAGAAAAGCACAGAGTAATTTGGCATTTTAGTCAATCATTTATTTCTCTGCTGAATTACCAAAAATAGATTCTATATAGATACTCCATCCATATCAAAGCAGTACCACTTAAATAGCTTACAAGAGCTGAACAACAAGGCAAGTTTTTTTCCTCTCACGAGGTATAATTTCTTGGAGACATTCTAGAGATTAAAAAAAGGGGAAAGGAAGTCATTTGTTATTATTGCAGCAGCTCTCTGCTCTTTCCTCCGAAAAAAAACCAAACCCAACAACCAAACCACAACATAGAAAATTACTGCATTGTGCTCAATCCACCAGAAATTCCAGGCCTAAAAAAGATTAAAAAGATATTACCACTAGAAAAACAGTAAGAAATGACCTATTGTTCTTGTTTCTGATAAACAAGATAATCATAATCATCACTTGGAAAAGCTTACAGGGCTTGAAATAATTTCTACTGGGCATGTCAAAAGTGTTTATAGCTCAGAAAAGTCTCAAGATAATCTGATCTTGACAAATCACACCAATCTACTCTTTTTTTCCTTCCCTGACACAGCAAATCCCAATTTTACTTTTGAGTTAGCCAGTCTCCAACTTCTACAGTTCTCTCTCTAGGCAACCCCGCATGTGGATGCTGTATCAAGGCATCTAGCACTAACTACACTGTACAAGAAACAGTAAGAAACATGACTGCAGGTCTACATTTTGTCATCTTCCTTTCTTTTCAGGACATTTCAGAGTCACACTTGCTAAAAGGCACACTGGAGCAATTCTCCCCATAGTTACAGGCAGAACACAAGGAGATACAGCTTGCAGTTTCTACTTGATATCCTCTCCAGATATTTTGAGGCCTACTGGCCAACTTCTAATTCTGTCAAAAAGAGAGGGAAGAGGGAGTCCTGCTGCTGAGAGAAAGGCTCAGTGTTACATGTCTGGCTTGCCAAGCTGGCCAACTTATAGCAGCATGTGCTTCTTCGCATCTAGGCAAATGGGACATAGGAAAAGAGCTAGAAACACGGGGAGAAAAGGAGTCAAGGCCATGGGCAGAAAAGGAAGGGAAGGAAATTTTACAGTGAAGGGGAAATATAAGGTGTTAAAGGAGGGGAAAAAATAAAATCAGAAAATGGGGAAGAGGAGAGAAAGCCAGACATTAAAACCAGGATAAACTATGGAAGTCCAGCTTCCATAGCTCCATTGCTCTGGAAAATAACCTGTCAGATGCAGCTAGATTTGTCATGTTTCTTGACCACTTTAGACATCTTGGATCAGCTACCAAAAGCCCTCATCTCATTTCTTACTAATTTTAATTTTAGTTTGCACACTGTTTCAAGATTCCTGAAGGCTGCTACTACTACTCTGGGAAAAAGAGACTGGGGATGGGGTTTCTGGAAATAGGAAAATTTTTCTGAAGGGAAAAAAAAGAAGGGGGGGGGAAGCTACTTTCTTAGGAGATTCTCTCAATGCAGGGAATTAACATAATGTCTCTACCTCCCAGCTAGCTCCATTCAAAGTTTATTTTTAGATGCTCTTGGTCCAACTCTCTGCACAGGGATGTTTCTTATTGATATGGCTCAATCCCGATTCACAGTCTTGCAGGAAAAACCCAGGACTAGGACAGAGAGGCTAACACTTTCTATCACTAGCAAGACTGAATTCAGAGTGAATTTTTGCAAAACTATGAAATAAGCTCTTCAAACTGAAGTAAAAAGCTTTAGCAGTTAACCAGCCGAAAACTAAGCCAGTAACCAGCAAGAATCAGTGACTCTTCATTTGGCACAAGCAAGCAGCGTACTGATTGCAGTAAACCCAGCAAACAAGGGGAAGCACAGGTGGCAGAAACAGAAGGGTTATTGGAAGTCCTTGTACTGCAGGCATCCAGGTAGTAACCCGAAATGATTGCCAACTCCTGTATCTTCTGTACCCTTTTTTGGCTGTGGCCCAGTACACCTCCTGGAGGTGGTTTAACCCTGGAACAAGCTCCATTGGACAATTACTGGATGAAGATAAGATATTTGATAATCGCACCCTACCAACCTTGTTTGTGGCTTGCCTTTTTCTTTCTTACGTGCGCCACGATGTGCTATCGCACAGGGAGTGGCAGCTGCTCTTCATCAGAAGAACATTCTTCTTTTTATACTGCACCTGGGAAAAGGAAAAGAAATCATTCAGATACAGGGGCAGTGGAACTAATGTCCATATTTGTAAGCCATCTGTTGTAAAAGAAATAGGAAATGCTAGATAAACTCCTTGCTCTAACAACGTGATAATAACAACCCAAAATTGCCTTGCGGCAGCCAGAAAAATAAAAAAGGAAGAAGCCTTTACAAAGACAAGAGCACATGAGTGAGTGGATAGAGCATACAGGGATAGTGATGTGAGCTAGCATTATGCAGTGGGCTGCAGTCAGCCAGCATTCACTAGGTATCATCTTATAGCTGCGCCGTAAACCCAGAGGAGAACTGCCATTAGCAAATATTAACTTTCTGTAGCGACCCATGCAACTGGCACCAGTGCAAACACCAGGCAGGACAGAATGACTCAGGGCCAGTGCAGCAAGAAAATTTAAGCTGAGTTTTTCCAAAACTTCTGACAATGCAATCTTGTCGCTTGGACAACAGAAAAGAAAGAAGCTATGTCTGTTAGCATATTAAGACTAGATTAGAACAAAAATGTAGAATTAAAATGGTCAAAAATTCACTGAACTCTGGATTTCATGCTTAGTTTTTTTTAAATTCCAAACCTAACAAAAAAAAAAAAAAATTATTTTCAGAAAGAATACATCCTTTTCAATTAAAAAAAAATAAAGATCTCTTTAGAAACAAGCTTATACAGTCAGAGGAGGAAGGCAGAGATCCAGGATCAGTGTGGCATGGGTGGGAAACCCCTGCAGCCGGTGCTCCATCATCCCCTGGCCCAGCTATATGCTCACATCCAAGACACAGGCAAGGACAGTAAAGGAGGTTACGAGACATTTTTAAGGAATGAAACAATGCATGGTTGGGATTTTTAATTTCTTCCAGATGGAAGCCAAAATTAGATTAGGGAACAAAACTTCATTATCTTAAATATAGCCTGAATACTTTAGAAGACCTTTCTATAATCAAATCTGAGAATCTTCAAATCTTTCCAAGCATTAAAAGAACATGCAAACATTTAATATTTTCATTATTAGTTACACCTGAGTTTCTCTTCTGCCCACTATAAAGTGTAGAGGAAAGCAGTTCTGACATTCAGCAGGATCCCTTTCTCTCATCCTTTGTTTGTTTGTTTAGGCCTTGCTAAAACAGTTCCACTCAAAACCCATGTGTTTAGTTGTTCTGTGGTAAAGAACACAAATTACTGTGTAGAGACATGAGGAATGGAAGCCTTGCAGCACTACAAACAAATGTTGCCTTTAACATAATTCCTCTCTAACCAGCTAGCAGTAGACTTAACACAACTGATCTGCCAGAACTCAGGGCAGCTGAAAATCAGGAACAGATAAGCAAAATTAATTTTGTGCTGCAAAAACAATCAGCCTTTAGGAATGGCAAATTCAGTCTTAAACTGGTTTTTAATTTCTGATTGGCTCATTTGCCATTGTTACAACACTTGCAAGTCCATCTCCTCATGCATGTGAGGCTAGAAATGATCTGCCATTACAGACTCACAGCAACCTCAGCTGCATCCCATCCATCTGGTGTTAGGGTGGCTTTCAATCTATCATGAGCAAATACCCTAAACAAGGAATTAAAAAGTAGGCCAAAACACCACACCTTATCTTACTCTAATTAAATTACCTCATTGCAACTAATGAGCATTTAAGAACCAAACAAGATTGTGGCCCAGATGTCTCCTAACCTGATCAATTAACTCTCTAATCAATAGGAGACAGACTTTTCAGAGGTGTGATTCAAGTCTTATGGATTTTACTTCCTCTCCTCTCCGGTGCCATACCAGCACCTAAAATGATTCTCTTGGCAGAAGTATCTCAGATGCATAAAGCAAGTGGGAAAAATCAGGCTTCATTTTCCACTCAGTTCCTCTGTTTAGATCCAAGAGATATGATCCCAGTTAAATTTATATCCAGCTATAAACCTGACTGGTTACTCAGTCCTAAGCTCTCCTTCCCTACTCCTCTGTAGAAGTGCCAGAGCTCTGTGCTTTGCCAGCGTGGCCATTGCCCTCCATGACTCACCTACCCTCTCCTCCTAGCTCTACCAGCCACCAACCTGGCAAGAACAAGCCACCCACTTGCCCAGGTCCTTCCACTTTAAAAGTCCTAATTCCTCCTCAAAAATACATGCACAGGACAATCCAGTAACCCTTATGATTAAAAATCAGTCTACATCTATACATGCCACCAATGGCTTAATGTTTTTAAAACAGAGCTCCCAGGCTGACTCCACTCACAGGACAGCTTGAAGCCAGACACAGCGCTGGGGTAGCCATAAAACCAGCTCACACCAGGAGTTTTGGGATTACAGCTTCTCAGATGAAAGATGCCACCAGACAATAGAATAATTTAGATGCAGCATGGTCCAACTGACAACAAATAAACTGCCCTGGGCAACACTGCTTCTCCCCTGGCTTTGTGGGAAAGGAAGAATGGACGCGAAAGCCTCATGCCTGGTGGCTTGTATTTTCCAGCCCTGTTTCTGGGAAGCACTTTTGGGCAAGCAGCAAACTGCAAGGACAGGACTGGAAGAATGGTCCCCAAACCGTTTTAAGGCAGATGAAAGGGTTTGGGTCATGCTGCCTTGTGGGGAAGGTTTTTAAATAGTTTATGATAGGTTTTGTTAGAAGAGAGGCCAGGCTTGAGATGGCAGTACTTTATCCATAAGAAAAAGGAGAGATGATTTTAACAAGTAGAGGCTGATAGAGAAGGGGGAAGGATGTCAACTGAGAGAATGGGGGGAGGGTTTTGCAATGATGTGAAAACATACACAGAGGACCGAGGTTGTGCAATGTCCTGTGATGATGAATTGGGAAGAAAGCAGAAGAATTGAAAGGGGAATAAAATCCTGAAACATGTGTCAGCATAACGCAGAACAAGGACTTGTTTTCTTCTTTCAGTACTTGACAACGGTAAGGAACTCAACAAGAGTGCGGTGCACTAGACTTAATCCAATACAACTGGTAATTTTTTACTTATTATAACATACACACTGTACCACAATTTAAGAGAATTAAATTCTTCAGCATACCAGATGACAGCTCTCTGCTGTGCCTTATCAGGAGGCATCTGGCCAGGTCAAACTAATTACCAACACTGGCACAAGTGCCCTTATCTAGGAGCAAATGTTTTGCTGCTGCAATTATGGATTTGTTAAATTGCAAGAGCTTCTTTTAAGGGAAATGTTTCATCATACTTTTAAAAGGTACAATTACGTTGTCAGAGTCAGGAAGCTCAGTGGTCATTAAAGCAAGGTCTGCTTCAATTATGCACAGGCTGCCCGACTTGTGGATTTTACCTTAACACTAAGGAGTGGAAGCAACTTGCACGTCACGACTTTGCATTCTTCCTTCAGTTTGAAGGATGGCTAAAATAAATATATTTCAAGTTTCCTGAAATCCTGTGTAAATGAACAGTTCTGGTCTTTTTTTCCATGTACAGAAATTACCAGGACAAGAGGAGCTTGCTCTTGATAACACAGCTGGAATTATTAATTCAAGGCCATACAGGCCTCAGACTTTCCAATATTTCTGGCCTCAATCGGTTTTTGTTTTTAAGCACCACTGCTCAGGGCCAAACAAACATTTTCTCTTATATATCCACAGCAACCTATGCAGTGAGCCTGCACTATCCCCGATCTGGTGTGGATGCACCATTGTTACTAATTTTTTTTTTTTTTTTTTTTTTTAATAAACAGACAAGCCTTGCCTACCCAGCATGACACAAACTATGCACACACTAGCTGGCTTCATCACTTCAGCAATTATAAAGCAGTATAAAATTATTACATTAGGCAAGCACCAACTATAAATGTGTCTCCCAATGGACTTTTACTTAAAGAAAGCAGCTTTCCCTGCACCCACCACCCTGCAACGGGTGCTTTGCAGATCAAGGGGGAAGGGGCACTTCCATTTTACAATGGAAGCACCCAGTGCATACACGTGAGGAGGAAGGAATAGAGAGATGAAGCTGGGCACATGGTTCGGCACAGCAAACTCAGCACCTCTGATTCCCTGAGCTCAACCAGATACTGTTGGGGAAGTTAGCAGAAAATGGTGGTAATAATGTTTTAGGTTCCTTCCAGCAAAGTCCTGAGCTGTCATTTTAAAGGAAATTTCTAAGGTACCTTGTGATCTGCAGATTAAAAGGAACAATCATACGGGGGAGGTTACTAATAAAATGTGGGTCCTTTTGGAAGCAGACCTTTAACATACTGAAACTACTTTTCTTCCGTCTTACTCTGAGGCAACCGATTTCAACAAGGAGAAAAGTTAGATGTAAAGTACTTGAGTAAGTAAGCTCACAACTTGAGGCTTGAACATGCAGCAAATATAGCACACTTAAGCTAATTCAAATGAAAATAATTTCAGAACACCTTTGTAAAAAACAGCCTGTGCTCTATGAATTACTTTAACTTACAATATTAGAAAAATCACAGCACAACTAGAAAGTAGGACTGAATTGTTTAGTATTGGAGTCTTGGTTCATAAAAGCTCTTACCACACAATATGAGAGCTATTTTTTTAATACGTTAATGGATCTGACCTAAATATTTTTCTTAAGCACCAGAAAGTCCATTATCTTGTCCTGTGGAAACTGCAGCAGCAGTATTGTTGGCCTATTCTAACAAGATGATGTCTTCACATTCTTGATTTTATTCCAATTGTCTAACTGGGAGGGCTACCAGTAGTAAAGTTAAGTGCATCTATCTATGTATGTGGGACAAAGGCCTTATCCTGCAGTATCCTCCAAAAGACTGCAGAAATAAACAGAAAGCCACTGATGCTTTATTCTGGAGAACAAGTACATCTCTGTGTTAGAGCTGTATTCAGTTCAAAAATATGGATATTTCTGGATATAAGTTGAGAAAGAAACAAGGATGTTCTCAACAACTGCTGCACGCTTGCGAAAAGGAATTATTTCAGGAGAACAGCTCAGAAAGCATGGAGAAACCATGGTGGAAGCAACCACCGGATAGCAGGAAACATACGCTGTGCCCCACGCCACTGCCCGGAACACTATCCTGGGCCTTGAGAAACAAGTCTTGTGGTGACATGGCACCCCAGAGAGAATTGAGTCAGACAGTGGGACTCATTTCCGGAACAACCTCATAGACACTTGGGCCAAAGAGCATGGCATTGAGTGGGTATACCACATCCCCTATCATGCGCCAGCCTCTGGGAAAATTGAACGGCACAATGGGCTGTTAAAAACTACACTGGGAGCAATGGGTGGAGGGACTTTCCAACATTGGGATACACATTTACCAAAAGCCACCTGGTTGGTCAACACGAGGGGACCTGCCAACAGGGCTGGCCCAGCCCAATCAGAACTTTTACGTACTGTAGAGGGGGATAAAGTTCCTGTGGTGCACATACATAAAGAATTTGTTGGGGAAGACAGTCTGGGTTATTCCTGCTTCAGGTAAAGGCAAACCCACTCGTGGGGTTGCTTTTGCTCAGGGACCCGGATACAGTTGGTGGGTAATGCGGGAAGATGGGGAAGTCCGGTGTGTACCTCAAGGGGATTTAATTTTGGGGAAAAAAAGCCAATGAACTCAATTATATGCTATTGCCTGCTATATAACACTTTTATAGCCCATCTCCACCACTCTGTGCTTTGAAAAGATGATATGTGCTGTCATGATCATCAGCAGAGAATAAAGTCATGGGAAAAGCCGGCAGCAGAAGCAGAACTGTCCTCAGGTCACCATCGACTGACCCTGACTTCCCTCCGATCATCACCCTGACAAAGAATGAACTTTGACGAAACCAGACGAGCTCAGCAGTGACCAGACGAGTTTGGCGGTGTCATCAGCAGGCAACAATCCAACACTACACACCCTCTCTCCTGCCTTGAAAGACCATTACAAGAGATGGAGCCTGACATCATGGACTGGATGAATTCAGCAACTTTATAGGGATTGGTCCATGGACTAAGGAAAGATATCTCTCTCTTTTTTTGTGTGTGTGGGTGTATATATATGTGTGTGTATATATATGAGACAAAAGCGATGGTATATTGAAAAATGTCGGATCTGAGCATGACGTGAATGGTATGGAATGAGGGGTGGGTACTGTCCTGGGTTCAGCTGTAGCAGTCATTTTTCTCCTTCTTAGAATCTGGTGCAGTGCTGTCTTTTCGACTTTAGTCTGGCAACAGTGCTGATAACACCGATGTTTTTAGTTCTTGCTAACTAATGTTTACTCTGACCAAGGACTTTCTCAGTCTCATGCTCTGCCAGGGAGGAGGGGCACAGGAAGCCAGGAGGAAGCAGAGACAGGACACCTGACTCAAACTAGCCAAAGGGGTATTCCATACCACAGCATGTCATGCCCAGTATATAAACCGGGGGGTGTTACCCGGAAGGCCAGATCACTGCTCGGGTTGGACTGGGTATCGGTCGGCAGGTGCTGAGGAATTGTATTCTCTCCTCTTGTTATTTCCCTTATCATTATTATTAGTGGTGGTAGTAGCAGTAGGTTTGTATTATACTTTAGTTACTGGACTGTTCTTATCTCAACCCATGGGATTTACATTCTTTCGATTCTCCTCCCCATCCCTCTGGGAGTGGGGGGAGGGAGAAGTGGGGGAGTAAGCAAGCGGCTGCGTGGTTCTGACTTGCCGTCTATGTTTAAACCACGACAGCTGAAGTATAAACCTGGCAACCACTTATAAACCTTGGTGTGAACTACTGTTAGGACTTCACAGAAGAATCTGAAAAACTATCTATACACAAGTAGTTACCAGCCCAAGTAACAGTGAAGCACTCCTATTGCAATAAATGTGCTGCCACCAGTAGTAAAGACAAACATTCAATTAGTACTCACTCAGGGACGGCACACACTACCACACATTTTGACAGTTTCTTTCTTAGTGTGCAGAAGAAAAACTTCAGATCTCGCCTGCACTCACACTGGTGACTCATAATGCTACCCCACAGGATTATCAGAAGTTTTGTCCTGGGACTATAACACACTTTTTCTTAAAATACGTGCTCAGACTAAATTTCTATGGACCTTATCACATCTAATAAGGCCAACATCATGTTGGACATTGCTGGCTGCACACACACGAATTACTTGCAGAGTTTCATATTCTGCCTAGCTCTATTACACATTTGTATGTGCACATATATGGAAAATTTCTCTTTGCTGTTCACTACTAACTTTTTGGAATTAAGAACACAAAGATACCAAATAGTTAACAGCTTGTTTGGCTGCAAGATCATCCTTTTTTATAAGGCCTTTATCAACACACTGCAAGTTTTCAGGTTTCTTCAATTCTTCATGCCATGACATAACACACCAAGGTACTCAGAGACGAGCACTTATCTAGCACCATGTAATGTTATGGTGCAGCAAGGAGGCCAAGAGGAACATGGGACCTACAATGGCGGCATTTCAAACAGCCACCGCCACTGCTTGTAACAAATAGCCAAGAGGCAAAACCCAAGGACTGCAGAGACTAGCTCTAAAAATACCAGGCAGCCTGACAGCATTTCCTCTTCCAACGCCGCACCAGCACCTCTGCAACATCCCATCTTTTACTCTCTAGTTTTTAGGGCCATGCCGTAAAAGTTCATCACAGGTTGAAAGTGAGTACAGGGACCGTTGGCCAATGCTGAGGAGCTGCAGAAGCAGCTGCACCCTGAATGTAGAGAGCTAGGGGGGCATCCTCCCAGGCTTGACCCGAGGAGTGGCCACCAGCGACAGGGTTGTTCTCAGAGGATGGCAGCTGTATTTGTCACTCGTTTTGACAGCTGGTAAACACACACCCCTGCACAGCTCAGGCAGGACACGTCCCGTTTCCCCTGAAGCAAAACACCCATCATGGCTTTGCTGTTTTCCACCTGCCACTGGAACTGGCCTGGCTGAGGGCAGCAGGCTGCCTCAGCCTCTGCTGACCCGGGGGGCTCCCCACAGCAGGCCGAGCCTCGGGATCTCCCAACAAATGGGGGTGAGCTACTGGCTTTAGTATGACTTCAGTTGGCTGCACGCTTGGAGCTCCCTCCACCCCTCTCCCTGCTGAGCCTTGTACCCCCTCACAGTGGGACGGGGCTGGCCCCATGTCCGGGCCCTCCCAGCCCCGGTCCCCCACCGCACCGCGCACCTCTGGCTACTGCTCGGTAGCACACTGGGCAAGGAACGAAGCGAATGCCCTCTCCCCACCCTGGCAACACCCAGGCAGCAGAGCTGGGGGAGAGATTTCATAGGGAGGAGGCACTTGAAGAGAAAAGGCAGCTAGGGTCGAGGCTCTGGAGAAAACGCCCCCGAGATATGAGTTTGTAAAGAGACAGAGGCCTTTCATACACCGTTACGATTGAAATTGTAAAATTGTTACCAGAATGGGATCTACCTCCTCCTACGGCTGCTGCCCTCTGAGTGATGCTGGCCGAGAAACTGCTTCTATTGTACAACAACAACACCCACCCCACGGAACTCCATCCACCTAGGAACCCACTACTGATGGAAGCAACCAAAAGGAGGGACAGCCCAGAGGGCGGGGTAATCCCCATGACTGACAACCCAACGAACCCAGTGAAAAGGAAGCTGGCTCGCTAGCCAACAGCCTCATTCGACCAATGAGCTTTCTTTCCTGCCCTGACGGAGGGGAAACCGGGCCAGGCGCAGACTGTTAATTAGGCCAGGCGCTGGATCCCCTACACGGATTAGGGGTCTTCAAAGCATGCAGAGCAACATGCTGAGGAGTTAACCTCAGTCTTGTGTGCTGCCAGAGTCTGAAGGGCTGAAGTACCCTTGGACTAAAACAAGACAACAAAGCAGCTAATGCTGCCAGTCAGCACTAAAATTGCCAGGCCCAGAAAAGAACTGTAGTCTGAAAAAATATACTTTTCATAATAACATAAGGATTTACATCCTAAACACTGGTCTTGCCTTCTTAATAGAAATTATACTCTTTCCCAGGTAAGCTTTCACACTGTTTGGAGAGGGAAGGTACGAGGGTATGAAACCTGACCTCTCAGCTCACCTGAGACTTTGTCCATCTCCTCTCCATCCCAACGAAGTTCAACAAGGCCAAGTACAAGGTCCTGCACCTGGGTTGGGGAAATCTCAAACACAAATGCAGGCTGGGTGGAGAACGGATTGAGAGCAGCCCTGAGGAGAAGGACTTGGGGGTGTTAGTTGACAACGAGCTCAACATGACCCAGCGGTGTGAGCTTGCATCCCAGAAAGCCAACTGTGTCCTGGACTGATTCACAAAAAGCATGACCAGTAGGTCAAAGGAGGAGATTCTCCCCCTCTGCTCTCATGAGACCCCACCTGGAGTACTGCATCCAACTCTGGGGCCCCCAACATAAGAAGGATGTGGACCTGTTGTCCTGGGTTCGGCTGTAACAGTTATTTTTCTCCTTCTTAGTAGCTGGTGCAGTGCTGTGTTTTTGACTTTAGTCTGAGAACAATGCTGATAACACACCAATGTTTTAGTTGTTGCTAAGTAATGCTTACTCCGATCAAGGACTATTCAGTCTCTCATGCTCTGCCAGTGAGGAGGGGCACGGGAAGCCGGGAGGAAGCAGAGACAGGACACCTGACCCAAACTAGCCAAAGGGGTATTCCATACCACAGCACGTCATGCCCAGTATATATACTGGGGGGGAAGTTACCCGGAAGGGATCAATTGCTGCTCGGACTGGGATGGGTACAGGTCAGCGGGTGGCGAGCAACTGTATTGTGCATCGCTTATGTTTTCTGAGTTTTCTTTTCTTTTGTTGTTGTTCCCTATTATTGTTATCACTATTGTGGGGCCAGCCCTGTTGGCAGAACCCCTAAGTGTTGACCAACCAGGTGGCCTTTGATAAATGTGTATCCCAGTGTCTGAAAGTCCCACCACCCATTGCTCCCAGTGTAGTTTTTAACAGCCCGTTGTACCGTTCGATTTTCCCAGAGGCTGGCGCATGATAGGGGATGTGATATACCCACTCAATGCCATGCTCTTTGGCCCAAGTGTCTATGAGGTTGTTCCGGAAATGGA